>NC_060276.1:2990727-3086413 GCF_021613505.1 Equus quagga
TACATGTAAGCAAGACTCACATGGGCCTAACTTTATAGGTAAGTGGCTCTTAGACAGCAGCATCTCCGTGTGATTGAAGATCAGGAGGCCCATGGAAGTCCAAGGTAAAGATGAAAAAGGTACTTCTTAAAAGCCAAGGAGTCCCAAGTGAACGAATGTAGGAAAGGGGATGAGCACCCATGTGTGAGTGTGGATTTCTCAGTGAGCAGGGTGGGGCAGGGAGAATCACCGCAGACCAGAGCTAGACCCAGGATGCCAGTGCTCCTGAGCTCCACTGCCACGTGTGCATTCTCTTACCAGGCTTCCCCCTCCTCACGGGACTGTCTACCTGCTGTCAGATCAAAACAAGGAGGGGGGAGCGGTGTCTTTTGGTCCTGCTGGATCGCCATTTGCACTTTCCCCTCCACCTGATTTCAGAGCTCTTCTGGTGTCTACACCCGATTATTTCTACAGCAAGAACATGGAAGTTTATTTCTTATGCTCCCAAAGACAAACACTCTTTAAAGAGGCTCATCGACAAGGGCATGTATTATGAGCCCACACTCCAGCAACCAGAGGTTTCTCCCTAAATTGAAACATGACACCCTTGAAATGTTTAACTCAAAAAAGAAAGAAGGAAAAAAAACAAACAAAAGGGAAGAAAAACCGAGGAGTCACCAGATCCAGTACGTGCAGTAAAAGCCGATTGTTGATCCTGTGGTGCAGACGCTGAGAAGCCCCCTCTAAGGTGACACCTGTGGGAGTCTGGCCGTGACTGTCTGCTCCATGTCTGCTTGTCACAGAACAGTGAGGGCACTTGTTAGTCCTCTTACAAGGTGAGACTGGATCTCTTCTCCTCTGTGAGATGAAGATCCTCTTCGACAAAGGCACCAACATGACAGAAAGTTGTGTCTGGACGGCCAGGAAAGCAGTGCCATTGTGATCATTAGGCCACCGACGCTTGGTTCTTGTACTTGTCAAGCACTTCAAAGTGGATGAAAAGTGTCTGAGGGGCTCACGTGAGTGTCTCCTAGGTGCCTGCCTTATGCCAGGAGTGGTGGGACGTTCAGTTCTTTCCCATGCCAGCAGAGAATATCTGAGCAGTCCTCAACTGCCAAGAAAGAAACATGACAGAGGCGACGAACGCTTTTGTTCAGCAGAAAGTTGCTCATTCCCTCATACTTTTTATTGACCTGCACATTTGTGACAAAATGACTGCCTTTATCTGTTGTAGTCTGCATGGTCTGGGTACTCTGGGGGACTGTCAGCAGGTGGCAGGTATTCTGGGAAACAATGGCAGTCGGGACAGCAGTGGAACAGACTCGGGGGATGAGGAGTCACAATCACGGGGGTGGCAGGTGCAGCAGCCACGACGGGCATCCAGGGGTGGCACAAAGGCAGCCATCCGGCCACAGGGAGCTGCGTGGTTGGCACAATAAGGAACCCAGGAGGCATGGCTGCAAGGCCACCACAGGCCCACAGGAATTCATCCAGATGGAAGGCAAGGTGAAACAGACCAGGGGCACTCACCCGGCATGGCGATGTCTGCCATGAGAACGACGGGAGCCTGGGTGCCCTCAGGCTGGCCTTGGCCCGGCTGGTCTATGGCAACATTGGGATCTGTCACGGTGGGCTTGGCTGCCGTCCCAAGAGTGGCTGGAAGGGCAGAGTCACTCCTGACCTGAGAGGTAGGGTTGTCAAGTTCTCGGTAGATCGGAGTCTCCTGGTTGTGCTCCTTAGAGTCTGGGAGGTCGTCTTGTGGCTCAGTGGCTGTAGGTGCTGAGGAATCCTCAGGGCTTTGGGCTTGCTCTCCATCAGCCTCGGTGCAGGTTTAATATCTGCTCGCCTCTTCACCCTCACGAGAAGGTGAGGGCAGTCTCTCCTAAACGAGGGACTGTAGTCGAACCGGAACTGAGGTTCAACATTTAAAGAGAAAGAGAAACTCCAAGTCACAAAGGAGTTGATCGCAACTAGCAACGGCAATCCAGGCCCCTATGCGATCTAGTCCAGCAGTCCTGAGCCCTCTTTGCAGGAGGCCACCATCCCGACAGGAAGCCGTGCACTAGCTTTGACATGCTCAAGATTCACGAACTTATGACTGGCATTTCACCCTCAGAAAATGACTACACAGGGCCAACCTGGAGTTTGCACATGGGGAGAGAAGAAGATTCGGCAGCTCTATAAAGAAGTGTCAGCTGGCAACAGAATCACCCCTTTGCTGGGAGCCACTGGCCCTTGGCCGCCAGTGGCCCGCTGACCTCGGGAAGTACGCCCATCAAGTCAACCTTCAACAGTCTTCAAAAAGTGCTTTGGGGCTAGCACTTCCCCAGGACAAGCCAGGGGTCAGTGCTATTTCACAGGAAGGGGCCTGGACACCCACTACGTTACAGGTTCGAGCTATGGGAGTCATGGGTGCACACAAACCCCCCAGTGACATTGGTCTCCAAGCAGGAGGACAGGAAGATACAGTGTCTCAACAGTATCATCTTTTTTCTCCAGTTTTATTGAGCTATAATTGACACAGAGCACTGTCTAAGTTTCAGGTGCACAGCATAACGACTTGACTTACATGTATTGTGAAATGATTACCACAGGAAGTTTAGTTAGCATCCATCATCTCATACAGATACAAAAAAAGGAAGAAGAAAAGTTTTTTCCTTGTGAGGAGAACTCTTGGGATCTACTCTTACCAGCTTTCGCATACGCCCTACAGCAATGTGAACTGTAGTCATGATGTTGTCCATTAAGTCGTGTGTCTCTTAATAAAGCACTCCCGACACACTGGGCACCATTTGGAGCCCTCTTAGTCAACATCACCACCACCAGGAGGGGAAATGGGCACCCAATTCCCAAGAGGCAGTCCTGGGATTTCCACCTGACCCGACCCCGCCACCCCAGAGCCCAGCGGCTCAGCCCCTTGGGTGGTTTGTCGGCAGTTGCCTGGCTCAGGACGTAGACGGTTCTCTCCTGGGTGAAAAAATGGGTAAAGCAGATGGACGTGTGAATGTCCTGATGCATTTTGCTGGGTCCTTAGAGGTTAATCTGACAGATGAAACTCTTCATACGGTCTGTTTCAAACACTTTGTTTGGGCCATCTCTCTCCAAAATCTCCTTTCGAAACAGTTTCTCATTGATACCTATGCACGTCCCACCAGCGGCCCACCAAGTTGATGCAAACTGATTGCTGTGGACGACTGTCCAGCTTCTCAGGAAAGAGCAGAGAGAGGAGACTGCCTTCTCCCCTGATAGGGCATCACAGGCGTGCAAGGCCTTTTGAACCAAGGCTCTTCGTGCAAAGCTTGGAAAGCAATTTCTTCAAGCAGCAGCCTGAAGTCAGGGTGCCCAGCTGACATCAGCTGGGTCAGGGTGAGTGAGACATCTACTGGAGGAGCGTAGCTCTCCGAGCCAATTGCGGGAGCCCTTGTTTCTGGAGGAAAAGGCGTCATCCCGATGTCGGGCCCCTGGCCTGTTGGATGACTTTTCTCCTCTCTAGCTGTACTAAGTGGCAGCATGTCCTTCCGTCATGTGCACATGAGAGGGCAGCGTGGCCAGCAGTGCCCCTTGATAACATTGCAGCTCAGGACATCACAAAGGGGCTCATGCTTCTTGGGGTGACATCACAACATAACCAGCAAGGGACCTAATATAGAGCCAGGCCCCACAATGACCTGTGAGCACACCAACATTCTGGTCCACACACAGTCATCTCACTGCGAAAGTGGACACTCGTATATGGGTTTAAAGTAACAAGCCAAACATTCAGTGCAAACCATGAGTTCTCTTGTCCTCAGGCTCCTGGGGTTTGCAGACCTACACTCGCGTACCAACTAGAGAAGGTCAGAGCTCATTCTCGGAGTCCATTGGCCTTGAGGGCTCTGAATAAGACGGATTTGTGCTTTTAAGCACTCAGCAAAGTCCAGGACGGGCATCCATGGTCAAGGGCACCGTCACATCATCCTTTTCATGCTGTCACAGCCAGGTCCTCCTCAGAGACCCTAACGTGGCCATGCCGTTGGTCACCAGAAGGCACATGGCAGGTTGCTGCTTGGGTGAATGGGTTAGCTAGGTGACCCACCACCACCTGGCAGATTGATGCGGAGGAGAAGGCAGCCTTCTTCCTGCCTCTCCTCAGCCTGCACCCATGCCCCTCACCGCACAGACAGACCCGTTATACACCCTCTGCCTTCCCGGGCACACCGTGTCAGGGTATTAGCCACTGGCCTCACCCACGGCTTACTTTCCTTGACCGACATCTACAGGGACACCCATCCTGGTTTGTGCCCAGGGTTTGAGCTCTGCAATCCTTCTTTGGGGTGTAGTGCTGGGACAATCAGTAAGAGGTGGTCATGCAGAGCAGCCTCTCGAGCACATTCTCCCCACATGCAAGGCCACCTCCACCAACATCCCCTACTCTATCCTTGGCATGGAGCTCCATGATCTTCCAGAGGTTTCCATGAACCAGAAATGCCTCCAAACTTGAGGCGTTATCAGCCCAGGGCCCAGGCACTCTGGCCCAGTGGGTGAGAGCAGAGGCTCTGTGTGCAGACTGCCCACATTGGCATTTCGGTCCTGCCATTACCCAGCTGTGTGACTTTGGGCCCGTTACTCAACCTCTCTGGGCCTCTGTTTCCTCATGGAGGTAATAGCACCTGCTTCACAGGGTCCTGAGCCTTCAATGGGACATGCAGCAGGTAGCAAGGTACCTGACACTTAAGTCAGAGCTACTGTGGTTATTGAAAAGGGTGTTTGTCTAACGGCAAGTCTGAAATCTAATGAGCTTAAGAAACGACCCATCTGTGGCCTTTGACTGCCTGCAGGAAATCATTCCATCAGCAGCAAGTGTCAGACTTCCTTGTCAATTGCTGCAAACCATGGGCTGAAATGCCACCTGAGTTAAGTGCCCTTGAAAACGTAGAAACAGCTAGGGCAAGCTACACAGAAATCACAGAGTATTTTATTTAGATGTAAGCAATACGCAGCCACTGATGTGACTGGGGAATGCCTCAGGACCACTAAAAGGTCACTTTGGGATTTAGACCATCTTGGAACCTGAGAACACTCTCGAAAGGCTCCTAAGCTGTGACAAGTGCAAAACAGCGTCCCCAGCCAACGTAGACTCTCCGTGACACCCCTCTCCCTCTCTCTGCTGTATGTTCTAGCTCTACCTGAAGACTCATTAGAGATGTTTCCCCAGCCTTGCTCGCCTCGGCCACCCATGGCAGCTAGAGGTTTCCTTTCTTGCTGGTTGAGAACAATTCCAGGGTCCTGATTGTATCTAAAGCAAGAGCCACACAGTGCACATGAAAAATGAGGAACCGGTTTATTGAACAGGTAAAGGGAGCAAAAATAGTGGATTGAGCTACATTTGTTACACACCAAGCAGGAAAGGCTACACCGTTCCATATGTCCCCCCTCTCCCCCAGAGAGAACAGGCTTGCTGGGGGCCACTGCCAGGGTGGTGTCATGGACGGGTGGATGTCAGCTGAGCTTGGTTTAGACAAGTTAACAGCTGCCTGCTTTAAACCCTCCACTCTTCTCCTGGGTGAGAGTGTCAATGTTCCTTTCATCCTCTGTTAAAAAATGGGCTACTTGTTCCCAGGCAGAAGGCTCTTATCCTGTAGGATCTGCTTTCTTCTGCTCTGCCTCAGGGCTGTACCACCAGCTCTTGGAGCAACTGTACTCCTAGATAAAGGCATGCGCCCAGCTGGATGCGTTCTTGTTGGTGGAAGAAAGCCTCGGACCTTAACATACATACAATTCTGCTGGCTGTTTCTAGTCTTGGCAACTTTCTCCAGTGTTCCAGTTTCAAGTCGTGCTTTATAGATTTCTTGCAAGTCAATATTCCCAGAATGTTACAAAAGCACAAACCATTTCTTGCTTATTGTGGCTGTTCTGGCAGTAGCAGCTACTATGTATGTGGAGAAATTCAAGGGGGAATGGTGATGTCCCCTTAATGGGTGGCACCCCAGTGGGCAGGACAGGTGTGCCACCGGCTTCGACTTCTGCAACAGAACACGTATGTCTCTAGTACAAGCTTGTAAAAAAATACTTTAACAGAATATACTGTACAGAACTAGGATTTAACACGGTATATTACAATGCTAAAATATTCATATAAATACTATACAGGCACGGAGTCACTTCATTAGAAAGGGCTCACCAACGGGGCCATTAAAAACTGCTGTCAGCATGCCCAAGGAGAAACTACTTCCACAGCAGGAACACAGACAGTAATGACGGCGTGGATACACACGTGGTGCCAGAGAGGTGTATGTACAGTTCCTACTGACTATGCCACAACAGGAGAATCTGAGGTGCACAGCGAGGCCGGCCTGGTTTAAAAATACATTTTCAAATAACACTTTTGATGGGATTTTAGCACTGTGAAAGCCAGCCACGCAGACGTTCCTTCTCTGGCGTAATCAGCCGTCCTCTGTGCATCCAAGCCCGCTCCTCAGCCGCCCTCCTAGAGGGAGATGGTTTTCTCCCTCTCACACACACATTCCCTCCATCACATCCACATCCACTGACAGACACCCCACACCACACCGCATGTTCCAGTCACCTGCCACCTGTGTGTCCCGTCGTGGTGAGTCACTGGTAGGCATTGAGTGCAAACAAGGCATGAGATGGAAGTTCCTGGAGACCCAGCTCCAGTTCCAGTTCTGGGGGGGGGGGGGGGGGGTGAACAAAGAGGCAGAGGAAGGTAGAAGAGAGCATGTGTCCCAGTCCACTTACGTTCTGTCCCAGGAAATGGTATCTAATCCGGCATTTCAATATTTAATTTAGGAGGGGGGAGGACATACTTTCCAGGACTCTGGGTGATAACTACCCTGGTCTTCTTTCGAAACATAGGAGCGATTTTCGGAGGTTCTGGAACTGGAGTTTCTTCGGTTTCCTCATTATCTTCATGATGGAGGTCATAGGAAATATTTCCGTATTCTCTCAAAAACGGGAATATTTCAAGCAGAAACTGACAGAAATCCTTGCGAATACCAAACCACCCTGAAAAAGAAGAATGTACTTATTAAACACTAGCCTCCACTGAATTTCATGTTACTTTTCTTTCCTGAGTAAGTTTTACTTGAACAATGTAATGCTTTACCCTGATGTCTCAGGAATGGAGACTGAGCAAGGCCTAAATACCCACTAAGGGCAGGAAGTAAGACCTGTGGCTCTGTGGTTCTCCAAGTGGGGTTCCCAGACTGGCAGCGACCAGTTTGTATCCCTGGGGCCTTGTTAGGGATGCAATCTCGGCCCTGGCCCAGACCTCCGTGAATCAGCAACTGTGGGTGGGGTGGGCAGTCCGCCTGCACACAGGCCCTCCCAGGGATTCTCATGGGTGCTCCAGTTTGAGAACTATTGCTGTGTGAGTCTCAAATACCTGCAATGTCTGCACTATGTCAACATCCTCTAATCTTCCCCACTTGGGATAAACTCATGTACGACAAAGAATCTCATCCAAGAAAAGGATTTCTGTCATCCTCTGGAATCCAGGGGGATGGCAGACAGATGTTGGTCCAGGCCAGGAGGCAGCCTGAGTTTCTGGGGCCTCCTCAAAGCTACTTCTCCAAGGCCGACTCTTCCTCTCTGTGTACCATGGGACCGCCAGCTCAGTGCTGGCTCTCTGGGGGCACAGACCCCCCATCCCGTAGAGTTCCAAGGGCATGCTCTGGGGCTATATGCAAAGGAGCTCATAGGCTAGTGCGGAAGGGACCCTTGTCAAAGATCGCTTCAAAACTGGGTATATAACAGCATGCAGGTGGGGAGGAAGAGAGAGCAAGCAGGGTGCCACTGATAACACTTGGTGACATCAGGAATGACACTGGGTAGAGAGAGGAGGAAACAGAACCTAGGAGGACTGCCAGGGTTTGGGAGGTGATGTGGATTTTCATCTAATCCTCAGGAGCTCTCAGGAAAGTGGATCCCCATGGGGCTCAGAGAGGCTACCTGCCATGGTCAGTCCCACCTCAAATCACACAGTGCACCACTAGGGAGGCTGTGGTACAGGGCAGGGGAAGCAAGGTTGACAGCATGCCCTTCCTTTGGAAGATTCCAGACCTTCCTCAGCTTTAGCTTTCCAATGCAAACTCCTCAATTGTGGCCCTCTGGCTCATCCTTTCACAGAGTGAGGCCACATGCACACACGCACACAGACAAGCACAAATACACACACACACACACACACACACACACAGACCAAGGGCTTCTGAAATGCTGAGTACATACAGTGGTTCCCTCCCTTCTGTCCGAATGTGGTTGCCATCAGAGTGATCAAAGAAAGCCAAAGAGGGACAAATATTGGAATACAAGAGAATGCGTTGTGGCCATCCAGTTTGTGAACCAGCAGGATCTAAAGGAAAAGAAACAGTCAGAGGTTCTGCTGATGCAGCACCTGAAAACAAACAATGTCTGAAGCCAGACCACCCCTCCCTCGTCAGGTCTCATAAGGGGGCAAGTCAGCTCCACAGGACACTACAGAAACCCTCTGTTCTAGGGAAAGGAGGGGACAAGCTTTGACATCCTCCCTCAGGACTAAACAAAATCTGTCCACCTGGAAATTTTCAGTGCCAGGACTGTACGGGGAACTCCTCCTGGTGTTCGCCTGGAGGGGTCAATGGGGCCTCTTCTGTAATTCTCCACAGAAGTAAAATATGAAAATACAACATCCAACTTTCTCTTTCTAGAAGCAGAAAACCTGATACATACAGATGGCTAGAAAGGTGCACTTCCCCCTGCCAGCCCCCGGCCCCCCAAAGGAAAGGATGTTCTAATTTTCCTCTCATTCTCTCTCGGCACACTCTCCAAGAGCTGGCATACAGTGACTTCCTGGGAGAGTGGGCTGCCGGTATAGGGTGCTGTCACACGGCAGCAGGGTTTGAAGAGTTCTGCTGTCGAAAACTTACCTCAAAAGTAAGGAGAGGCACAACAATGGTCATCCAGCTCAGTGCCATTGTTATGTGTGTCCTTCGCTGTTCTGCAATCACATCCATGGAGCGCAGGAACAGGACGGACCACACAATGTAATAGAGGACCACCAGGCACAGAAAGGACATGAGAATCCACAGGGGGACACACACGACCTGAGGGCAGGAGCAGAGAAGAAATGTCTCTCTAGTTTGCACCCCAGCATCTGAGGTAGGCATAGCCAACCCCTTGCTGATCTCTGTGAGTAAGACAGCACAAATGAGGACTGCTGTGAGGGCAGCATGGGGAAGAGTACACAGTGCGTTTACCAGGGGACCTGCTGCCAGGCCAGGAAGTGCCCTGGCATGGGTCACTCTTGGGGTGACAAGCCTGGCAACTGCTCTTCACTCAGGTATGATCTTACTCAGCCCACGCTGGCTCTGCCAGCATCACATCACCAGCCCTGGAGGGAAACAGGGCAGTGCTGCCACCTCAGGCACACTTGCCCCACCTCATCCTGACATACCCTCTTCACAGGCCATTTCAACATCTTGCCAGAGGAACTTTGGCCAAAGACTTTGGGGAGTGTGCCCCCTGGAAGCTGGCTGCCCAGGGTACACAGGCTCTCCACTAACTTGCACTCTGATGCTGGAAGGGTTCCACCACCTGGTCGTTGCCTTCTCACCCAGGCGGGTTCTGTGTCTGTTGCTGTCATACTAGAAAGACCTTGTTTTGCACCCACACAAGCCCACAGGATAAGACTTGGGGGCCTCACTAGGCTCCCCTGTGAGACATTTTTTTCCCTCCTGCACTGCCCCCTTGAATACATCTGCTAGCCCTTTGTCTTATCAAACAGTAAAATTGGCTGTTTTCCTTTGGTGTACAGTTCTATGACTTTTCACGCAGGCATGTGGAGATCTGCATAGCCCCAGGCAGGGCACAAGACAGCTCCTTCACCCCACAAGACTCCCTCGTGCTGTCCTTTCACTGTGTCACACCTTCAACCTACCCATAACCCCTGGCAACCACTAATCTGTTCTCTATCACTACATTTTTGTCTTTTCAAAAACGTAATGTAGATGGAATCATATGGCATGTCACCTTCTAAGACTTCTCGAAATCAGCAGAATGTCTCAGATTCATCTAGGTTGTTGTGTGTATCACAGGTCGTTTCTCTTTATTGCTGAGTGGTGTTCCACTGGATGGATGCACCACAGCCTGTTCATCCAGTCACCTGGGGAAGGAGATCTGGGTGCTTTCCTGCTTCTGGCTATCACAAACAAAGCAGCTATACACACTTGCACATGGGTTTTTGTGTGGCTGTACATTCGCATTTCCCTAGGGGAAATGCCCAGAATTTGCACTGCTATGTCATATGGTAACTCCATGTTTAACTTTATAAGTTGTCAAACCGTATTCCAGAGAGCCTGTACAATTTGGCGTTCCCAGCAGCGACATGCGAGTATCCCAGTCCCTCTGCATCCTCCCCAGCACTTGGTATTGTGCTTTTTATCTTCGCCATTCTGATCAGCACACTGCAGCACCTCATCCTGGTTTCTATTTGTCTTTCCCTAAAGGGTAGTGATGTCCTTTTCATGTGTTTATTCACCAGATGTATATCCTCTTTGTGAACTGTCTGTTCAAGTCTTTTGTCAATTTTTAAATTAGCTTGTTTGGTTTTCACTTTTGAGTTTTGAGAGTTCTTTACATGTTTTGAATACAAGTCCTTGGCCAGATATATGCTTTGCAAATATTTTCTCCTTGTCGGTGGCCTGTGTTTTCATTAATTTCATTTCAATTTTGAGCTTCTTTTATGTACCATGTTGTTGGCATCATTTCCAGGAACTCTTCACATAAGCCCAGGTCCAAAGATTTCCTCCTGTTTTCTTCTAAAAGTTCTTTTGTTTTACATTTTATTTTTAGACCTATGACTTGAGTTGGTATATGATTTTTAATCCTCCTGAGTAGTTGGAGCTCCTGATGATAGGTTTTGCTGTAAAGTCTATGCACAGCCTTTTCCATGTGTCCCTAAAACACTTCTGCAATCAGACTCTCATACAGTGGCATGCCCCTCGTGGGTGGAATGTTAGTGACCATAACGGCTTCACTTGGTCTCTCTTGATCACTGTGAGAAACATGCAATCAGATTGCTTCATGTGCTGCAACTTGCACAGGATTAGGGCTGGAAAAATCCCTCTGTTCACCTACAGAAAACATTCAAAATTCCCAATCTTTTTTTCTGATTGTACCTTACACTAAAATTTTGGTCTTATCCAGATTGGTCTCCTCCAAATCATAACAGAAAGTTTTGAACCCAATTACTATTCTCCAGATACAGCACCCTGAAGACATAGAATGGGTGCCTGAAAAATATTTTTTATTATGAATGTTATATCAAAGACTTTGGGCAGACCTCATGAGTCTTGTCTTTATAATGGAGGTGACACATGTCCCCTTATTTTCATTCCTGTCACCAAATGCTTTCTTTTTTAATTTTGTTTTTTTAAAAGGTAAACCATGTTCATTACAGAAAATGTCTTGTATGAAAAAGTACACATCAAGCAACGGCAGGGGGAACACAAACTACCAGCAAGAGCTCACCCCCTAAAGGCACTGTAACTCTTCCACCTTTGTTATCATCATCTTTCTACGCATTAATAGTTGAAACCATACTGTATTCTTAATTTGCAGCTCGCCATATATACATATATATGTATGTATGTATGTATCTATCCATCCATCCATCTATCTATGCACAGTCAATTTTAACCAAACACCCACTAACCGAAGCCACAGGTTACAAGCATGACTTAGACCTCACCCCTGGCAGGAGTGTCAAGTGGCACAACTTTTTGAAAAGCAAGTTGGCAGTGCAGTTTGTATTTCAAAATCTCAAAAAGTCCCCACCCCCTGGCCCAGTAATACTGTTTCTGGAGTCTTTCCTAAGAAAACAATGAAAAAAAATCAGGCAAAGATTTTTTTATGCACAAAAATATATGCTGCAGCATGATTTATAATTGCAAAACACTGGTGACAACTTCAATATTCAGAAATAAGGGGATGGTTTGGTAAACACATTTGAAGAATATTTTGCATCAGTTAAACTTTATGTTAGAACAAAAAAGCAGGATAAAAAATTATATATGCAGTATGATCTCAACTATATGAAACAATAAACCCCAAAACAAAAAAGCAAAAACCACTAACCTGTTATGTCCCAGTGGATTATGCGTGATTATTATTCTATTACCTATGCTTGTCTGTCTTTTCGAAGTTTTCTACAATGAACACAAATTACTTTTATAATAAAAAATAAAAGTTTATTTAGGGATTTAAAAAGTTACATACAAGCCAGGGCCAGTGGATGATCTTGTCCAGTCTTAAGGCAATGAATATAAACTGGAGAATGTTGACAGAACACAGGATTTCTAACTAAAAATGAAGAGAAGAATCAGTTAAACAAAGTACAAGTTGTCTTCGATACTGCAATTATTTGGTTAACACACTAAAAGGCACTGCAAATTGTAATGCCATAGAAGTTTCATGAAGTTACACTGGGACCTCGTGATTCTCAGCACTGGAGGAGGGAACCAGTGCTGTGCCAAGGAGAGAAACCTGCCCCTGGCCTCTGGTCTCGTCCTCTCTGCTTAGTGGCTTCCCTGCCCTTTATGCTGGCCCAAGCAACAACCTTGTTTCCAGGCTCGCCAAGTATAGAGGCAATTTGCAGTAGACTCCCCGAGTCTCCTTCCTGCCCCTACCCACAGACATCTCTATTCCTAACCATCGCTGTACTTCCTTCTTCTTGTACCCAGGACTCGGCCCTGCATCCCACCCCTTCCGTTCTGGCTCCTTGAGGGCCCTGTCACATCAAGACATCAATTATAGGTTCTTTACTGCATCTTTAACCCTGCCTCTTCTACTGATTCTTCCCAGAAGCACAGAAACAAGTACAACTCATTCCCATTAAACACAAAGGAACCCTAAGACCAAAGGAACGCCCCCTCCCTTGACCCAGTATCCCCTCCTAGCCCCAGCTCTTTCTGTTACCATCAAACTTTGTGAGACATCATGGATACTTAAGCCCCTATGGCCTCCCTTGCCCTTCAAAGCTCCACACACTGTGATCTAGCCTTCGTGCCCATGACCAGTCAGAAACTGCTTTCATCAAGGTTGCCAATAACCTCTGGAACATCACACCATTTCAATTCACATCCTCCTGGAGCATCTCTGCAGCATCTGATGGCACTGAGCACTCCTTCCTCCTGCTAGGAGCCCAGCATGCAGCCCTGCCCTCCTCCTGGTGCTCTCATGGTTTCTTTTCAGTCTCCTTTTCTTCTCCTTAAATGGTGATGCTCCCCAGAGCCTCAAACTCAGGCTTCTCTTCCCACTAGCGAGACATGGACACAAACACACAAGCTTTCACTCAATCGCTCCACCCTGGGACTAGGGAAGAAGAAATGTCATCCACACTGCTGGCTTGCCCACACCCAGCTCTCCAAGAGGCACCTCAGATGAAGCCAGTCCCAAACTGAGTTCACTACCCCACATACACACCTTTACCCTGTCTCACCCCTTTCGACAGCCTCCCATTTCAAGTGGCCTATTACCCAAGCCATGACACCAGAGAGCACCCTATCTTCCTTTTCCCACACTCTCATAATCAGTCACCATGTCCTGTCTTCTCTACCATCCAGACTTCTCTTGAATCCCCTACCTTCTCTCCATCCCCATTACTATTGCCTAGTCAGGCCTTCCTCATCACCAATCCTCCCAAAGCACTCCAACAGCCCTCTGACTAGTCCCCCAGCCTCCAGTCTTAAAGGCGCTCTGCTCCCAAACGCCCTCCAGACGGTCTTCCTTCTGGCTACAGTGCTTGCCACCACCTACAGAATGAAAACCACATGAAACCATCTGATCTGGCCCAGAGCTTCCCAAAGCTCTCAGTTCACAGGGCATTTAGTGACTCAGCAGTTCTTTCATAGGCCTCTGAGCAAAAGAAATATCTAACTGTTCCACTGATTTAAGTAATTAGATCTAAACTTAGTATTTACGTCCTGAGTAGCCATCTAAAAAGAAAATAACTCACATAAATTGAAAGAAAAATATTATTTTTATTTCATTCTTAAATAACCACAACTAATTCTGAAGGGGATGTGTGTGCCTGTTGGGTACTGCACCATTTCTCAAGACACTTCCACCCTCGTTACCTGTTCTCCAGGCGGACTTTTGCACAGTACCACCTTCTCATAACAGCAACTGCTGACAACCCAGCTTCTTCTATGACATCATCGAAAGGAATGTACTTTGACCAGTTAACAAAACCATGAAACTACATGGAGCTAGTAGTTCATATGGTGTCCCCACCATATGATGTCAGGTGTCACTGCTTTTCCCTCAAAAATGTCCAACGTGCCATGGTGCCCCTGTGAGTTCACTAGAGTGCCCTGGGGCAGCCTGGCACATGCTCGGAGGACTGAAGATCTGGCCCCCTCCTCAGCTCTATCCCTCTATACAGCCTCCCTTTCCCCCAGTCCCACAGTTCCCTCCTTTCCACTTTATGCTCTAGGCGTATCTTTTTTATTGTGGTAAAATACACAAAACATAAAACTTACCATCTTAATGATCTTTAACTGCACAGTTTGGTGGTATTAAGTACATTCATATTGCTGTGCAACCATCACCAACATTCATCTCCAGAACTCTGCATCTAGCAAAACTGTGCTCCACTCCTATCTGAGCCATCATAGTGCACTCAACACGACAGATTTTCTCCTGCCTCTATGTCTCTGTATGAGTTATTCCCTCTGCCTGGAAAACACCATCCGCTCCCCTTCCTGCATGGGGCACCCTGGCAAACCCTGACTCCTCCTGCAGTTTCTGTGTGAGCCTGTCCCCAACCAAACCCTAGCAAACACAGGTGCTTCCTCCTCTCGGGACATGAGAGCCAAGAGGGAGCCCAACTCCCAGCACGGTGTTTCTCCTCGTAGGTAGGAATGCCAGGAGCATGACTATCTGAACGACTTACTTTCTGTAGCGCTGCATTAGGAGAATATGGCTTCACACTCAGTGCACTCCTAGCCTTCGTGTATGCTTTTACTTTATAATAAACAAAGTTCCAAATTTTTAGTTTTCTTAAACCTCCTCGTATCCAAGCATATTTAGAAAACTCTCTCAGTGCTTTTCAATCTGGGCAACACTGCTGTCCTGGGAAGAGCTAGGAACCAGGCAGGGGTACTAATGGACATCACAAAGACTGGGGGCAGGGGCGAGTGCCTCCACTAGTGTTTAGTGGGCAGAGGTGAGGAATAAGTGTGCTGCAATGCATAGGACAGTCCTGTCCAATAAAATAGTTCTCATCCAAAAGGCCAAAAGCACACAGCCTACCCCATCCCTACTGGGAAATGCTGAACCAAAGAGGTAATATCTAGAATGTTTGATCTCAGTGATTTTGCTTACTGTGAGCTTTCACAAATGATTTGTGTGTGTGTGTGTGTGTGTGTGTGTGTGTGTGGAAGACTGGCCCTAAGCTAACATCTGTTGCCAATCTTCCTCTTTTTGCGTGAGGAGGACTGTCACTGAGCTAACATCTGTGCCAATCCTCCTCCATTTTATGTGGGATGCCACCAGAGCGTGGTTTGACGAGTGGTGCTAGGTCTGTGCCCGGGATCCAAACCTGCAAACCCCAAGCTGCTGAAGTGGAGCACATGCACATAACCACTAAGCCACTGGGCAGGCCCCTGCGAATGACTTGTAAAGCTTGGTTTTACTTAGTTTGTGCAGGTAATAGAAAAAAAACAAGCAAAGTGACAGAGGCATAAAGCAGAGAGGTAAAGATGACTGTAACCAATGTAGGGAATACAGCTTCAGGGGAAGGTGCATCAGGAGTCTGGCGCTAGTGGAGAAATGTGAGTTTAGAGATGTGAATTTAGAAGGCAAGAGCACATAAGAGGAGGTGGAGGCAGGAAGTGTGAACAAGATCATTCAGAAGAAGTATGCATAGGGAAGATAGAAAATGCCCACGACTAGGATCCTAAGAAACAGGAACTCATGAGGAGCAGATGGAGAAGACAAATTCAGTGAAGAAGCCGAAAACAGAGGGGACAAGAGTGTCAGGAGCATCACAGTGGCCAGAAAAGCTGAGGACTCAGGGGCTCGCCCCATGGCTGAGTGGTTAAGTTCGCACACTCCGCTTCAGCGGCCCAGGGTTTCAGTGGTTCAGATCCTGTGCGCAGACCTAGCACTACTCATCAAGCCATGCTGAGCTGGCATCCCACACAGCACAACCAGCAGGACCTACAACTAGAATATACAACTATGCACTGGGGGGTGGGGCTTTGAGGAGAAGAAGAAAAAAAATGATTGGCAACAGATGTTAGCTCAGGGCCAATCTTTAAAAAAAAAAAAAAGCTGAGGCCTGGAAAGGGCCAGCTCGATTTGGCCCTAGGGCACTCAGTGCCAGCTTCCAGGGAGCACAGGGGCTGAGCAGGGAGCATGAGGTCAGAGCAGCACTGTTTCAGGGATCCTTTCTGTGAATGGAAGGATAAGGGACAATAGCCAAAGAGGACCGAGAGGGTTTTGCTGCTGGGATTTTGTTTTCTCTTTCAGATGAGAGACTGAAGTTGCTACAGAGAGTGTGGATAAGTTCAGGAGCTAATGCTTAGAGGAAACAAAAGGGGAGAGGTTCTGAAGCAGGAGTGTGACTGGCCTGCTCTAGCAGGCAGGACGGACAGGCAAAGGTCTCCAATGACTCCTGGGGAACAGGGGGCAGGAAGGGCACCGTGCAGAGACCCACGGGTAACAGGTAAGGGGTTGTGTGGGGGCAAGAAGGGCCTAGCTCAGTGCTTCTCAACCTTGCTCTCAGAACTGACCCCCAAGGAGTCTTTTAGACATTTGTTTCCTAATCGCACTTCCTGGTGAAATTTTAATACCACTACCACGGGCAAGCAGCCAGAGGGGGCGGTGCAGAGAAGGGGCTGGAATATTGAAAGAGGGGAAGTGCAGGGAGGGTGAGAGTGGGCCCTCAGAGGTGCTCCCCCTTCACAGTCCACCCCGACCACCAGTCACACCCACACCCTCTCCACCAGCACCAGAGTCTCACCAGAGTGCAGGAAATGCTCTACCTGTTCAAAGTCAAGCCCTTCCTGGTGCTCAGGGTCCTGTTCCCTCTGGTTCCCACAGGGCCAGGCTCTATCACCCTCCCTCTCTATAGGTACCTTCCTCTCAAGGTTCATATACTGTGAGCCACTTTCCAGCTCCTATGCTCCCTTCCAACCCAACTGCTGTCTCGTTCCTCCACTGTTGATCCACGCAGTTCAAAACAAAGCATCCACAGCGTCCAGTTCTTCTCTCAAACCACCTGTACAGGGCTGTGGGCCCTCAGCTTCCATGCAGTTCGGTGCACGGGCTTTGGAGCCACGCTGACTGAAATGGAATCCCAGCCCTGTCACTGAATGAGCGGCCAGAACAAATTACTGACCCTCTCTGGAAAACAGGGATAGCAATGCACCTACTTCACAGGGTTGTTGTCAATCTTGAGTAAGATACTACTGCATGTGAAGCGCCCAGTCCAATGCCTGGCACACAGGCACTGCTCAATAAATGTATCTGCAATTATTTTCATTACTAGCATTATTATTACTAGTGCTGCTTTTTTACTCATCTGTATATCCCCCATGTTTAGGCAAAAGGAGCTTGGCATATAGTAAATACTTGATAAATGTTTACTGAATGAATAAATAAACATATGGGCACATCAGGATAAGCTAACCAGAGAGCTGATGAAGTGCTAGATCCCAGAGTCTGAGGTGGGGTGGTGGTTAGTTTTATGTGTCAACTTGGCTGGGCTATTGCACCCACTTATTTAATCAAACACTAATCTAGGTATTGCTGTGAAGGTACTTACTTTAAAGGAGATTACCCTCAATAATGTCGGTGGGTCTCATCAATCAGTTAAAAAGCCTTAAGAGCAAAAACCAAGGTCTCCTGGAAAGGAAGAGATTCTGCCTCCAGAATGCCGCATCAACTCCTGCCAAGTCTCCAGCCTGCCAGCGTGCCCTATGGATTTCAGACTTGCCAGCCCTCACAACGGCATGAGCCAGCTCCTGCAAAGAAATCTCCTCATACCTCTATCTACACACATGCCTGTGTCTGTATCTCTATCTGTATCCGTATCTACATCGACATCTACCCTATTGGTTCTGTTTCTCAGAAGAAGCCTGACAGGTGGACAGGGAAAGACATGAAGCTGGAAGAAGCCTGATGGCCTGGTGAAAAACTAGTGTTCTAAGTCAAGAAAGAGAAACATGATTATTTCCATCATCGTTGGTTTCCTTATATACTATGATCTAGAGTTAAAGATCAATCTCTTCCTAACAAAGGGTGAGAAATCTACATTACAATAACTGACCAGAAGATTTTACTTCTTAAAACATTCTTAAATATATGAAATCTCACCTCCAGTGACCTGTCATGTCGAAAGCCCCAAACACAAGCTGCAACAGACACCGGGGAAACGAAGAACAGCGGCATGAAGACCAGAAGCCAGAAATGGCTTCCTCTCTCAATCCTGTCACAGACCAGAACTTCAAACATCAGCAGGAGCAAGTGGATGCCCACGGCAATTAACATGGCTTTGAACTCCACACATGTTTCTCCTTCTGCTCTAAAAAGGGGCAGAAGAAAAGCACCCTCAGTTCAGAATATCCATAGCAAGCAAGCAGTCCAGGGCAAATACCAATTTATGTGGATACTATGAATTGTATTATAAATTTGACAAAAAGCAAAGGAAAATCAGATAGGAAGCTAACTTAATCTTTAATAAGCAATCTTTCAAACATCAAAGAACTACTACATGACAAGAAATGAACATTATAACCAAACCAGACTCAAAGTTTTAACAGTATAAGGATATTCTCAGAAGTAATAGCCAATTATTATTCCCCTGACGGCATACGTAAGCACTCTTGTACATAACTTTAAATTCAACTACTTCCAAGATTATTCAAGCTGATTGCTTCTACTGCTAGAAACTGATAAATATTCCTTAAATCTCATGATTCTCATCTCAGTGAATTAAAACCACGTAAATCACATTTCATGCAATGCTATATAAACAACTCTAGCTTTATGAACAAGTGTGGGTTATATTTCAAGAAAATACAACAACATTGTTAGATGCTATTTTAAAACGGAAATAACAAGTATGAATGCCTTTTAATTTTCCTTTCTATTCCTTTAGGATGAATTAACACCTGCAGATGAAAGAGAGAAGGGCAAAAGAGTTAAAACTGTTCTTAAACAAAATCAGTTGAATTAGCTGTTTAAGTATCATGCATGAACTTAATAGATTAACAATTGAAAAATAATAAGGCCACCAATCAGGAAAATGCTTAATGATGCATTTGGAAGGCCTACAGTGTTTCATCCAAAATAGAGATGAACATTGATGATGTATCTTGTTAGTGTTAAACACACTTGTGTTTAGGACACAGAGAAAATGAGGTCAGTGGTTGTTTCTGTAGGGCCCAACAACATTCCATTGGATATGGGTGACACCAGAATGACAACGTCTGTAGATTCAGTGCATTCAACTAGACACATACAATTCCTTTCCTTGCTCTAAAAATCTTAAATTAAACCAAGAGAGAAAAGTTCAAATAGCTTCTAAATATCAATTAGTAGAACCTAAAATGTTTAGTTAACTTTTCATTCTTTGAGTAGCAAACATTAGATATCTGAAAATAGCTCATAAAAAAAATTTGCAGCCACACAGATAATCTTAAAAAAAAAAAAAACCTCTAGTAAAACAAAGACACATGAATATCCCTCACTTGCTAAGGTTCTTTGTGTGGCTATTTTAAAGTTCTTAGATATCTATGTGGTAATGTATTTTACATGATCTAAATCCTGTTTTTAAAGTTAATAACCAAGAATTCAACAAGTTGAGGTGGTCTCAACTTTTCTCACATAAGCAGCTGTATGTGTCCCTGCCTGTCCTCCCCATCTGCCCAGTGGGCAGTCCTTTACTTCCCATCTTCCTGGTGAACGTTTGGAATAGCCCCCCACTCTCAAGTCCCCCTTTCTCCCTCCTGCAGTTCCACTCTCTGCGAGGGAGAGAGGAGAGACTCTCAGAGGTCCCAGCAGCACCAGGCTGCACACACAGGAACCAGGAGCAGTGAGTTATCTGAGAAGAAGGCACAAGGGCACAGAGGAGGTGAAGGCAAAGGCCCTGCCTCTGCTGGCCCTAAAGGCTCTACTCTCCTCCACAGCACTTGGGCCTCATCTTTCCCTGTCTTGGGGACTCACTTTCCTGCCCAAGCTTGACCCCCCGCCCCCTGCTCGCAGTCCTAAAGACCCAGCACTAGAGGGTCGGGACAAGGGGAGCCCCAGGTCCAGGAGGGAACTGGAAAAGGATATATCCCCAACGACCAAAGCTGGAACACTGGTTTGCAGAAGTGCTCCTACAAACATGAGGGTCTCTCACCTCCTCGTCCAGCACTGTAGAATGCTTCCATGTTTTGGATGTATTTTAGATTACACAGGCATTTGTGGGCTAGCTAGAAAAGGAATCACCCAAAATAACATGGCTTTTGCAAGAAAATGCATATCAGACTAGACTAGAACTCAGTTTTTTTTTAAACACAGAGTAGAACTCAGTTTGCCTGTATTATAGTTCTTATAAAACCCCAGATAGGTAGAAATGAAAATAGTCCTTACTTTATCAAAAGTGAAAAACATGATATTGCTCCCTCAGGATAGAGACCAATGGATTTTACAAAGCAGTATTACCGATATTGGGGATTTCGTGCCCAGACTCCAGTTCCAACTGATGCTCCAACAATGACCATTAACTTCCAGAGCCATATTGGAGCAAAGACAGCCCAATAACTCCACTGAATGATGCCATCCAGACGAAGGGCCAGCAGCACAGAGAACAGCAGCAGACAGGCATAGATGAGGAATTTACTAGGAAAAAAGTAAAATGATTAAAAAGGATTCACATTTACAAATATGTGATACTGAAATGGGGAGTAACAACAGTAGCACTTTTCAGCACATGAAAAGAGCCCTTAATTCAACACTCATTTATTGAAAAGTTCTGTGTAATAGACATACTGTGTTAGGGGATGTGAGAAACATAAAGAAGACTAAAATAAGTTCCCTGCTTTCCAGGGCTTCCTGGTAGGAGGAAGTCCACACCACAGAAACATATAACAGCATGATGTGTGCCATCACAGTCCTATGAGCAGAGTGTGATGGCAGCCCAGAAGAAGAAATACGGATTCTCTCTGGGGGCACTGGGAAGCAGAGAGATGATGACCCTGGAGTTGGTTCCAGAGGACCCATGGAAACCTGCCAGGCAGGAAAGGATGTGAGATGAAGAAGCATTCCAGGCAGGAAAAGCTAGCTATACTAAGGCATGGAGACTGGAAAATGTTGACATGTTCAGGATATGGTCAAGTTCTGTCACTGACTAATTATTTGATTCTACTTTTAAAAAGGCAGGCATCTGTCATGTTCACATACAGTGAATTACAGTACATGTATTTTTTTTTTTTTAAGAAAGACGCCAGTGAAGGAGTCACTTTCTTCTTTTTTTTATTTTTTAAAGATTTTATTTTTTTTCCTTTTTCTCCCCAAAGCCCCCCAGTACATAGTTGTATACTCTTCGTTGTGGGTCCTTCTAGCTGTGGCATGTGGGATGCCGCCTCAGCGTGGTCTAATGAGCAGTGCCATGTCCGCGCCCAGGATTCGAAATGACGAAACACTGGGCCACCTGCAGCAGAACGCGAGAACTTAACCACTCGGCCATGGGGCCAGCCCCAGTACATGTATTATACTTTTCCTGAGTGAATAAATTATGCATACACATGCATTTCACATAAGAGGGACTTCCTGAAGAGGATGTCCTTAAAATATTAATCAGAAATTACATTGTTGAGGACTTCTACTTCTAGCTTTGATGTAATAAGAATAGGGTTTTGCTTCCCACCTTAAATAAGAAACTGGACAAAATATACAAAACAACAGTTTTCAGACACTGGTCAACAGGCAGTGAAAGACCATGATGGCAGAGAGAAAGAAAAGAAAGGAGGTAAACTCTATTATTGTCCTAGCTTACTGGCTGGAGGCAGTTTCCAGGCAGCAGCAAGAACGTAGTTAACACCAATCCTATTGACAACTACACTAAATGTAAATGGTCTAAATATCAATTAAAAGACAAAGATTGTCAGATGAGATTAAAAAAACAAGACAACCATATACTGTAAGAATCACACTTAACTATCTATAAAGTCACAGATAGATAAAAGCAAAAAAACAGAAAAAGCTACACCAAGCCAACACTAACCAAAAGAATGTTGGAGTGATTATATTAATATCTGTTTTAGTCTTCTATTGGTGCTGTAACACATTACCACAAACTTAGCTCCTTAAAACAATACAAATTTATCATCTCACAGTTGTACATGTCAGAAGTCCAGACAAACTTGGTTCGTTTCTCTGTTCAGAGTCTCATAAGGTGGAAATCAAGATGTCAGTTGGCTGGGCTCTTATCAGGGGACTCTGGTAAGAATCTGCTTCCAAGTGCATCCAAGTTGCTGGCAATCTAGTTTCAGGTGATTTAAGGACTGAGATCCCAGTTTCTTTTCTGGCTGTCAACTGGTGGCTGCCCTTAAATCATAGAGGTCTCTGTCTGATCCCTTCACATAGGCCTTTACATCTCAAAGCCAGCAACAGCGTATCAAATCTTTCTCACGCTTGGAATTCTTCTGACTACTTCTGCCAAAATGCCCCTGCTTCCAGAGAAAGTTCTTTGATTTTAAGAGCTCATGTGATTATATTGGGTCCACCTGGATAATTCAGGATACTACTTCTATCTTAAAGACCATAACTGTGGTAGGCAGAATTCTAAAGATGTTCCTATTGTCTGGTTACTCAATCAAACACTAATATAAGTATGACCATGAAAGGAATTGGCAGATCGAATTAAGGTTGCTAATCATCTGACCTAATATTTAAATAGGGAGATTATCCTGGATTATCCCTGGTCGGCCCAATGTAATCATATGAGCCCTTAAAAGCAGAAGAGGAAGGCTTACACTCTGAAGTAAGTCAGAGAGATGTCTAAAAAGATGAGAGATGAGACAGAAGGGGAAGTCAGGGATTCCAAACATGAGAAGGACTCAACTGCCTTTGCGGGCCTTGAAGATGGTGGAAGGAAGCCATGGGCCAAGGAATGCAGGCAGACTCTAGAAGTTGAGAATGACTCCTGACTGACAGCCAAAAAGGAAATGGGGTCTTCAGCTGTACAACCACAAGGAACAAAATTCTGACAACAACCGAAATGAGTTTGGAAGCAGATTAATACCAGAGCCTCCAGAAAGGAATACAGCCCTGCCACCACTTTGATTTCAGCCTTGTGAGACTCTAAGCAGAAGATCCAAGTGAGCCATGCTATACCTGTACTTCTGAACTACAGAACTGTGAGATAACTACGTGTAGCTTTAACACACTAAATCTGTGGTAATTTGTCATGGAAGCAATAGAAACTAACACATAACCTTAAATACATTTGCAAAGTTCCCTTTGCCATGTAACATAACTTATTCCCATGTTCCAGGGCTTAGGGTCTGAATATCTTTGAGGGGCCATTCTGCTTACCAAAATATAAGACAAGGTATATTTTTCACCAAGGAATATTATGAGGGAAAAATCAGGGCAGTTCATAATGATAAAGAGGTGAATTTGTAAAAGAGGATGTAACAACTATAAATATTTATGAACAGTACCTAATAACAAAGCTTCAAAATTTGTGTAGAAAATATTCATATTTAAAATACTAAGGACAGGTGATGTCAGCATCATGGTGGAGTGAACTTTCCCAGGACTCTCTCCCCTCCAACATACAACAATAAGGGTCATCCATACATCCAACAGAGGACATCCTAACACAACACAAAAATGTCAGAGAGAAATGCAGCCATACAACAGAGGGTGGAGAGGCTGGAGTCTGCCTCAGAGGAGCTGGAATAGGGTAAGACAGAACTTTGCTCCCTCACCTAAAGACTGCACTCAACAAACACGGGAGGCTCCGTGAGGGAAGGAGCAGGTGAGGGGATGCTTGTTCACGGGAACATCATGGACTCCCTAGGGCCCTTGCAGCCTATAGGGAAGCCCTCTAATGGGGCGAAAGCTTTCACAGGGGGTGATCTCATCAAGCCAACACCTCAGGAGACCAGATAGTGAGAGCAGAACAAGAAAACCCCAAGAGCATGCAGGAAATAGCACCCCTCCCACTACCCACCCTGCACCTGCTTCACTGCATGGGATCTAGGCTGAAGGCAGAGGGCTCAGAATATGCTGCTTGTGACCCCCACCGAGTAGCAATAGGCGGTAACTGAAACCAAATAATATCAGAATGTGTAAGACTTGAGCACCTCTAGCAATATCAGACACTACATCAAATCTCCAGACCAGAGAGAAAACGACAAGTACCCAGAAGTCAGTCCTGAGGACACAGAAATATGTAATCTAAATGACAATGAATTCAAAATAGCTATCATCAAAACACTCAATGAGGTAAAAGAGAATGTAGAGAAACAATTCAACAAGTTCAGGAGCTACTTCACAGAAGAGATTGAAACTACAAAGAAGAATCAATCAGAAATATTAGAGATGAAAGACAATGGAAGAAATAAAACAAAATACAGATTCCCTGAACACTGGAGTGGACATCATAGAAGAGCGTATCAGCAGAATCGAAGACAGACAGGTTGAAATGCTGCAAACAGAGGAGGAGAGAGAACTAAGCCTAAAAAGAAATGAAGAAACTCTCCAAGAAACCCGACTCAATGAGGAAATGCAAAACAAGAATGATAGGTATTCAAGAAGGAGAAGAGAAGCAGAATCGAGCAGAAAGCATGTTCAAAGAAATAACAGCAGAGAACTCCCCAAATCTAGGGAAGGAGAGGGAAATCTGTGTGGGAGAAGCTTCCAGATCTCCCAGATTTGTCAATGTAAAAAGACATACTGCAAGGCATATAGTAGTAAAACTGGCAAAAATGAATGACAAAGAATACTAAGGGCAGCAAGGCAGAAGAAAATAACCTAAAAAGGAACCCCTATCAGGCTTTCAGCAGATTTCTGTGCAGAAACCTTACAAGCCAGAAGAGAATGGAACAACACATTCAAATCTTCAAAATACAAAAATCTTCAGCCAAGAATACTGTATCCAGCAAAAATATCCTTCAGATATGAGGGAGAAATAACATATTAAGGGCAAATAGAAAAATCCACAATTATTATTGGAAACTAACACTTCCCTCTCGGTAACTGATAGAAGATATAGAAAATTACTAAGGATATACAAGATTGTAATAACACTATCAACCAATGTGACCTAATTGATACTGATAAAGCACTCCATCCAACGAAAGCAGAATACAAATTTCTTTCAAGTACACATGGAACATTCACGAAGACAGACTCAATTCTGGGCCGTAAAACAAGCCTCAACAAATTTAAAAGGTTTGAAATCATACAAAGTAAATCTCTAAGCACAATGAAATTAAACTAAAAATGAATAACAGAAAGATATCCGGAGAATTATCAAAATACTTGTAAATTAAATAACACTCTTCTAAATAATCTATTGATAAAAGGAAATAAACACAAGGAAAATTTGAAAAATTCTGGAGTAAATGAAAGTGAAAATGCAATGTACTAAAATTTGTGAAATACAGCTAAAGCAGTACTTAAGGGAAATTTATAGCATCAAATGCTTATATTAGAAAAGATCTCACGTCAACAATCTAAGATTCACCTTAAACTAGAAACAAAAGGAAACTTTTAAAAAGTAAACAGAAGGAAGGAAATGATAAATATAAGCACAGATATCAATGAAATATAGTAGAAAGACATTAGAGAAAAATCAATGAAAATAAAAGCTTGTTCTTTGAAAAGATCATGAAAATTGGTAAACCAGTAGCTACAGTGATCAGGAAAAAACCAGTCACATAATACCAATATCAGGAATGAAAGCAGGGACATCACTTCAAATCCTATAAATATGACAGGGATTAGAAGAGGATATTATGAATAACTTTATTCACGTAAATTTCTGAAAGAAAGATGTTATTGAAGTTCACACAAAAAGAAATACTTTCATATCCCTATATCTAGTAAAGAAACAAATTGTAGTTAAAATCATTCTCACAAAGAAAATGTGACGCCCTGAGAAAATATACCAAACAAAGAAGAAATAGCACCAATTTTTCACAAACTCTTGCACAAAAAGATGATGGAGGAACATGCCCCAATTTATTTTATGAGGCCAGCATTACCCTGATACCAAAACCTGACCAAGAAAGAAAACTAGAAACCAATATCCTTCATGAACATAGACGTAAAAACCCTAAAAAATTATCAAATTGAATCCAGCAATATATGAAAAGGATACTACATTATGACCAGTGTGGTTTACCCAAAATTGCACTCTTGGCTTAACATTTGAAATCAATTAATGCAAATCACTGTTAATAGACTAAAAAAGAAAAACCATATGATTATCTGAATAGTTCCAGAAAAAAGCATTTGACATAATTCACTGCCCATTTAAGATAGAAGCTCTAAACAAATTTGGAACAGAAGTGTGTCTATGAAGAACCTACGGTTACAAATATGCTTCATGGTGAAAGACCAAATACTTTTCCCCTAAGACTGGAAACAAGGTAAGTCTGCCTGTTTCAATACATCTATTCAACATTGATAATACAAGAAAAGAAATAAAAGGGATAAAGATTTGAAAGGAAGAAGTAAATGTGATATTTGCAGACAAAATGACTATGTAGAAAATCCGAAGTGATCTATCAAAAAAGATACTAAATCTAATAAGTGAATTTAGCAAAGTTGCAAGATACAAGGTAAATGTATAAAAAATATTACTGCTTTTCTGTATGTTAGCAATGAGAAATTGGACATAAATTTTTAAAAATATGTATCATTTTAATCTCCATAGATGAAGAGAAAGCATTTGACAAGATCCACCATCCATTCATGATAATAACTGAATAAAAAGAGTACAGAAGGAAAGCACCTCAACATGATAAAGGCCACATATGACAAACCCACAGCCATCATCACATTCAATGGGGAAAAACTGAAAGCCATCCCTCTGAGAAGAGGAACAAGACAAGGGTGCCCACTCTCACTACTCTCATTCAACATAGTACTGGAGGTTTTGGCCAGAGCAATTAGGCAACAAAAAGAAACAAAGGAATCCAAATTGCCAAGGAGGAAGTGAAACTCTCACTGTTGCAGACAATAGATTTTATATATAGAAAACCCTAAAGAATCCATTGGAAAACTGTTAGAAATAATCAACAACTACAGCAAAGTTACAAGGCACAAAATCAACTTCCAAGTATCAGTTGCATTTCTAGACTCTAATAACAAACTAACAAAATAAGAAGTCAAGAATACAATCCCATTTACAATCGCAACAAAAAGAATAAAGTATCTAGGAATAAATTTAACCAAGGAGGTGAAAGACCTATACAAAGAAAACTATAAGACATCACTGAAAGAAATAGATAATGACATAAAGAAATGGAAAGATATTCCATGCACATGGATTGGAAGAACAAATATAGTTAAAATGTTCATACTACCAAAAGCAATCTACATATTCAATGCAACCCCAATCAGAATCCCAATGACATTCTTCACTGAAATAGAACAAAGAATCTTAAAATTCATATGGGGCAACAAAAGATCCCAAATAGCTAAAGCAATCCTGAGAAACAAGAACAAAGCTGGTGGCATCGCAATCCCTGACTTCAAAATATAGTACAAAGCTATAGTAATCAAAACAGCATGGTACTGGTACAAGAATAGGCACACAGATCAATGGAACAGAATTGAAAGCCCAGAAATAAAACCACACATCTATGGACAGCTAATCTTCAACAAAGGTGCCAAGAACACAAAATGGAGAAAGGAAAGACTTCAATAAATGGTGCTGGGAAAACTGGACAGCCACATGCAAAAGAATGAAAGTGGACCATTATCTTATACCATACACAAAAATAGATTGAAAATGAACGAAAGGCTTGAAGGCAAGACTTGACACCATAAAACTGCTGGAAGCAAACATAGGCAGTACACTCTTTGACATCAGATTTAAAAGGATCTTTTCGAGTACCATGTCTACTCAGACAAGAGAAACAAGAAAAAATAAACAAGTAGGACTTCATCAGACAAAAGAGCTTCTGGAAGGCAAAGGAAACCAAGATGAAAATGAAAAAACAACCACCTACTCAGAGAAAATATTCTCAACTCATATATCCAATAAGGGGTTAATCTCCGTAATATATAAAGAACTCAGACAAATGAACTACAAAAAATAAACAACCCAATCAAAAAGTGGGCAGAAGATATGAACATTTTTCCAAAGAAGATATACAGGTGGCCAATAAACACATGAAAAGATGCTTAACATCACTAATCATCAGGGAAATGCAAATCAGAACTACACTTAGATATCATCCTATGCCCATTAGAATGTCTATAATCACCAAGACAAAAAACAACAAACGTTGAAGAGGATGTGGAGAAAAGGGAACCCTCATCCACTGCTGGTGGGAGTACAAACTGGTGCAGTCACTGTGGAAAACAGTATAGAGATTTCTCAAAAAATTAACAATAGAAATACCATATGACCCAGCTATTCCACTACTGGTTATTTACCCAAAGAACTTCAAATCTACAATACAAAGAAAATTATGCACCCCTATGTTCACTGCAGCATTATTCACAATAGCCAAGACTTGGAAGCAACCCAAGTGCCCATCAATTGATGACTGGATAAAGAAAATATGGTATATATATGCAATGGAATACTACTCAGCCATAAAAAAGATGTAACTGTCCCAATTGCAACCACATGGATGGACACTGAGGGCATTATTTTAAGCAAAATAAGCCAGACAGAGAAAGACAAACACCATATGATTTCACCGATATGTGGAATATAAACAAACTTATGGACAAAGAGAACAAATTAGTGGTTACCGAGGGAAGGGGGGTGGGCATAAGGGGTGAAGGGATGCACTTATCTGGTGTATAATAATAATAATAATAACAAATAATAAATATAATAATATTATAAAAATAACAAATAATAATGTACAACTGAATTTCATTTTATAAGCTACTATGGCCAAAATAAAAAATAGAGATATATATATCATTTACTGCAACGTTCCTATAAATCTAAAACTATTCTAAAATTAAAAGTTTATGAATAAACTACCATTTACAAGAGCATCAAAATATGAAATACTTAGATCTAAATGTAACGAAATATGTGCAAGACTTGTACACTGAAACCTATCAAACACTACCAAGAAAAATTAAAGATCTAAATAAATATAGAGATATACCATGTTTATAGATTAGAAAATTCAATATTGTTAATATTTACATCCTCTGTGTATTAGCTTCCTATGGTTACAATAACAAATTGCCAACAATTTGGTACCTTACAACAACACATATTTATTTTCTTTTAGTTCTGGAGACCAGAGGTCCAAAACAGGTTTCACTGGGTCAAAACTAAGGTGTCAGCAGGGCCCTGCTCCCTCTGGAGACTAAGGGAAAATCGATTCCTTGTGTTTTCCAGTTTCTAGAGCTGCATTCCTTGCATTTATTGGGCACCTTCCTCCATTATCAAAACCAGCAGTACAGCATCTTCAAATCTCTTTCTCTCCTTTCATCACACTGCCTTCTCCTCTTAACAGTATCTCCTTCTGCCTCCCTCTTATATGGAAAGCCATGACTGCTTTTAGGGCCCACGTGGATAATCCAGGATACTCTCTCCATTTCAAGATCTTTAACTTAATCACATCTTTTGCCATATAAGCTAATATTCACCTTTTTGCCATAGAAGGTAATATTCACAGGTTCCAAGGAATAGGAAGTGGCTATCTTTGAGGGCCATTATTTAGCCTGCCACACTCATCAAATTATTCTAAAGATTCAATGCAATCCTAATGAAAATTCCAGCAGCCTCTTCTGTAGAAATTGATATACTAATTCTAAAAGTTATATGAAAATGCAAAGAACCTAGAATGGGCAAAACCATTACGAGAAAGAACAAAGTTGGAGAACTCATACTACAAGCTTTCAAGGCTTATTATCAAGCTAAAATAATCAAGACAATGTGGTATTAGCATCAGAAGAGACACAGAGAACAGAAGAGAGTCCAAAAACAGACACATACACACATGGTCGGTTAATTTTTGACAAAGGTGTCAAGGCAATTCAATGGAGAAAGGATTGTTTCAACAAATGGTGCTGAAACAACTGGAAAGATGGGATAAAAGCATCAAGACTCTTAAGCTCACAGCATATACAAAAATTTATGTGAAATGGATCACAGACCTAAATATAATGGCCAAAACTATAAAATGTATAGAAAACATGGGGGGGGAAATAATTGCCACCTAGGGTTAGGCAAAGATTTCTTAGACGGAATATAAAATTGGACTTTTCCAAAATTAAAAACTCTTACTCTCCAGAAGACTCAATTAAGAAAATGAAAAACGAAGCCACAGACTGGGAGAATATATTCTGAAAACATATATCTGACAAGGTACCTGTATTCAGTATAGATAAAGGACTTTTACAATGAAAAAACAAGAAAATAATCCAATTAAAAACGGCAAAAAATAAGAACAGACACTTCATCAAAGAAGTTATACAAAAGGCAAATAAGCACATGAAAAAATTCTCTAAATTTTCAGACATTCAGGAAATGCAAATCAAAACAAAAATGAGATAAAACTACACACTCACCACAATGACTAAAATTAAAATGATTAACTCTGACAACTGTTGCTAAGGATGTGGAACAACCAGAACCCTCATATATTGCTGGTGGGAATGCAAAACAGCACAGCCACTTTAGAAAACACGTTGGCAGTTTCTTACAAAGTTTAAGTACATACTTACTCTATGGCCCAGCAATCCCATGCCAATGTATTTCTTCAAGAAAAAGGAAAACATATGCCCTCACAAAGACTTGTATTCAAATGTTCAAAGTAGCTTTACGTCTAATAGCCACTGGAAACAACCCAATGTCCATAAACTGGTGAATGGTTAAACCAATTGTGGTTATCTGTTCACTGGAATACTAACCAGCAGCAAAAAGGAACAAACTAGGGATGCATGCAACAACATGGATGAACCTGAAATGCACTATGCTAAGTAAAATAACTCAGACTGCAAACACAACATACTGGATGACTCCATTTATTTGACATTCTGGGAAAGGCAAAAGTATAGATATAGAAAACAGATGAGTGTGGTTACGAGTGGCTGTGCTGGGGGAAAGGCTGACTACAAAGGGACATGAGGGAATTTCTGGCAGTGATGGAACTGTTCTCTATGTACATCTTTGGGTGGTGGTTACACAAGTGTATGGATTTATCAAAACTCACAGGACTGTGCACTAAAAAATGGTAAATTTTGTTGCAAGTAAACTATACTTCAATAAACGTGGCATATCTATTGATCTATCTATACATTCACAACATCAACAACTAATTATTTACTGGATATTTATGGAACGTCAGGTACTGTGCTGCTTTTCATGCATTATTTCACTTCAGCCTCACAGCAACCCTATGAAGGAGGCATTTTCACTATTCCCATTTTACAGATGAGGAATGAAGCCAAAGATGGTAAATAACTTGTCCAAGCAGCTAGCAGCTCACAGAGCTGGGATTCAAACTAAGATCTATTTGACTCCAAACTCTGTTTAATTGAGTACCACACAATACTGACTTTATACTGATAATTCAACGTTCTCGGAAAAGCATCTGGATAGATATGCACTAAGGATTAACAGTCATCTACAGCGGGGAGGCTTAAGGGCAGCCTTTACACTCTTTTGCTTATGATTGCTGATTTTTCTATAAGGTGCATGTACCACTTTTGTATTGTAAAAAACAACACAAGAAACTTCAATTGGAAAAAAAGGAGGAGGTTGTAAAGAGATGGGACCTACAAAACTCAACTCAGAAGCAAACCTCCAGGAGTTTAAACTACAGTGGGAGGACCATCAGATGTGAAGTTGCTAACTAGAATATCTATATAGCACTTTTGTGTTACGGTAGTCTTGTCTATAAAATCAGGGTAATATGTACCTCAGAAGGTAGTTGTGAATATAAAATAATAAATATGAAAAGTACTTTATGTACAGAACTAAATTAGTGGTTCTCAAAATGCTTTGTATCAGGACTCCTTTACAACACTTAAAAGTTACTGAGAACCCCAAAGAGCTTTGTTTACATGGGTTATACCTATTAGTATTTACTACATCAGATTTTTAAAACTATTTTAAATATTTTTAGTAATTCATTTAAAATAATAAGCTTATATATATTAACATAAGTAACAAAATTTTAATAAAAAAAACTATTTTCCAAAATTGTTTTTAGAGTTTTGCAAATTTTTTAAATGTTTGGCTTCATAGAAGATACCTAGATTCTAATGTCGACATCTGCATTCATTCTGTTGGAATACGCTGTTTGGGTTCAAAGCATATGAAGAAAATATGTCCCCACAGAGATATGTAATTAGAAAAGAAGTGAGTGTTTTAATAGCTCTTTCAGATAACTGTGGATATTGTTCTTTGACAGGACACTAAAACTCAACAAGTGGTAGTTTCTTGAAGGTTAACTGTGACGCAGAATATGAAACCCTATCAATGAACTTTTTCTGGTCTGCTACACTGAAATCTGTTGGTCTCTCTTGCCCTTTGAATGAATCTTTCACCCCTGCAAGGTCATAACACCATGTAAGGTGCATTGGAGAATACTGGTTCATTGAGTAATGAAGATCTTTCAAAAACTGTTGACACATTTCACTATACAATAGCAAAAAAAAACACACTAGTTATCACAACCCACTTCATCAGAAACATTTTAAGTATTAAGAGTCTGTCAAGCTCATGGTGGTAGATACAACTTCTCAAAAATTCTGATCTTCCCCTGAAAGCTCAAATTTTACCCTTTGCAAAAAATACCATAAGTTGTTTTCCTTGAAGTGAGAGGTTTATCTGCATTTTTGAGAAAATGCCTGCCAAATACCCTAATACAAATAGCCATAGCCTTGTCTATTAGTTGTCCTTTCAGCTAAAAAAGGTGTTCCATGAAAAAAGCAGCCTGTAACTCAGGCACACAAATGTTTTTCCTCCAGTCAACCACTGTACTTCAGTAGACAGCAGACAGCCTTTATGCATTCTTCCTATTTTGTCACATGGAATATTAAAAAATGTGTACTAAAGGGTCAAGATTTAATGAGACTGGTATTTTTTCTGCTTTATCAAGGACATTCTTAAGTGAAGCTGGCTTTTTTTTTAACTGAAGCACAATGTAGTGAAGAATCAAATGACCACTAGTATAATTTCATGTCACCAGCTTGATTCATGCTCAGGTGCCAGCAGTTTACCCACCACTGCTTTCACACCATCAGTGCAGATGTCAACCCAGAGAAATAGGTAAAGAATGTTTTAGTATTATTATGAAAATAGATTTGACCTCGAAGACCCCTGGGAAGGTTCTCAAGGCCCCCCAAGGTCTGCGAAAAATAGTGTGATAATCGCTGAGCTAAATACATGTTAGTTATGATTTCTAATACTCAAAAACAAGGGGAGGCTTTTACAAGCTTTTACAAAGAAAAAGAGAGCCATCACGGAAAGAGGCCAAGATAAGAATGACTTCATCCCTAGACTCTGGAGGAGAAAAGGGCTTGAGGGGGGATTCACAAGATAAGAGAAATGGATCAATCACCACAGAGAGAAAAGTAACCAGCTGAGACAACCTTTTCCCTCTGAAAGCAGAGGGGCATATTGCAAAATCTAGAAAATCAGAACCAATTTGTCACCCAAAGCCCTCGGCTACAGATAATATTACCAGAAACAATGGATTTGAAAACAGACAGAATATTGAAAAGAAATAAGTGAATTAGAACATTAACAAATGCAAGGACAAGGGTACACATAGGATTCATACGGAAATTAGATAACACGTAGAGGTAAATTTTTTCTAAAGGAGTTTCAGACTATAAACAAAAAATAGATGAGGTGGGGGGACAGTAAACCCTGTAAGCTAAATTCATTATCTTCCCTAAAAGAGTTTTCTTATTTAACAGAAGAGTAGTAGAAATAATGAAAATAGAAGTATCAAAATGTTTAAAATGTTGGAAAAGTGATTATTTTATAATTTTTGACATAATTTAAAAGGAAATTAAGAGCTCTGGTCTGTTAGATGAAAAATAAAAAAAAACAGAAAGGAAACAAGATAAACTTACAAGAGGACAAATAATAGTACAAAAATATAATTCCTAAATCAAAAACTGGGGTTGGAAAAACATAAATTGGATGAAATATACTTGTGTTAGTTTTCTATTGTTGCCATATACAAAATTACCACCAACCTAGTGGCTTAAAATGCGCAAACTTATTATCTTTACAGTTCTGGACATCAAAAGTCTGAAATGGGTCTCACTGGACTAAAATCAAGGTGTCACCAGGGCTGTGATCCTGGAGGCCCCAGGAGGGAATGTTTCCCTGTTTTACCAGCTTCTAGAGGCCACCTCCTAGCTCCTTGGCTCATGGTCCCTTGCTCCAGTTTCAAAGCCAGCAGTGGAGAGTTGAGTCCTTCTCACATCGACTCACTCTGCCCTCCCCTCTTCTGCCTCCTTCTTCTACATTTAAGACCTGTGATCATGGGCCCAGCCAGAGAATCCAGAATAATCTCCCTATTTTTAGGTCAGTTGATTAGCAACCTTAATTTCATCTGCTACCTTATTTCCTCTTTGCCATGTAACAGAACATATTCCCAGGTTCCAAGGATTAGGATGTGGGCATATTTGGAGGGTTATTATTCTGCCTACCACAAGGCCTATAATAAGAAAGATCACTTACTGGATGAAAAACTAAAAACTAAATCTGTTGCATTCAAGAGTCACACTTGCAACCAATGTCAAAAACCAACCACAAGGAAGGAGATAACAAAGGTTTATTGTGCCTGGGTAAGGGCAAGAGAAGCAGTAATTTGATAAATTAGATGTCAAAGCAAAAAGTATTAAAATACTAAAACGACTAAGAAGGAAAATCTAAATAATGAAAACCTCACAACATGGCCACAGAATATGGAAATATCTGACAATTTTTCTTTTAAGAATAAACAGATATTTTCATTGTAGGCTTCTACATGCGTCTATTAAATCATGACAGATAAAGTAGACAAAGTTCCTAAGGAAACTATGGAAATAAACACTAGAGTAGATAAAAATAGCATGGTTCTACTGAGAGAATTAAGTAGCAGGACAACAAAATCTGCGTTCTTTACATGCATAAAGATTTTTCTAGAGGGAGAAAAAGGCCTTGGGGCACCGATACACAACAAACACAAATCTAATTTAAAATTTTAAAAAACTGAGTGCCGGCAACGTGTGGCATATATAAAGACGAGAAAGAAAAAGCCTCTGCCCTGAAGATGCTCAAAGACTAACAGGAGCAGAGGGGGATTCCTCAACAAGTAAATATATGTCACTGTAAAGCGGGACATGGCAGATGAATTTCCCAGGGAACGCTGGGAGGGGAGGTGGGATTTGGGCAGTAGGCTGGGGATAGGGAATTCCAGACAAAGGGGATAAGATTTTTAAAAGTGTGAGATAGTTTTTTGTATTCCAGGAGACTGGAACATGTGGAGTACATTCTGCAAATCTTGGGGGGCTGGGTGCTGAGGAGACAGGAGAAAAGGCACCGGAGGAAATAAGGGAAAGGTAAGCTGGGGTAAGAAGGTAGGGGGCGTTGAATATCAGGTAAAGCCCTGGGAATTTATTAATAGGCAATAGGGAGCCTCTAAAGGTTTTCTGAGCGAGAGTGCCAAAAAGCATAGAAGAGTGTCTAAGGTAGATTGTAACTGGCAGAGACTGGAGGCAGAAATTCTACACAATTCAAAATAAAACGGCAAAAATAGACTGAAAATTGCCTAACCATATGGATCTTTTTCAAAATTAACTTGTTGAGCAGTGTAGGGGAGTTGAAGAGATTATTTATGGAACTTTATTTGAGCTTCAGGTTCCTCATGAGCAAAATGCAGACACTTCTAGCTCTATCAGGCAATGCTGAGGTAAGGATTAAAGAACCCATCAGAAAGCACTGACTGCAGGGCTTGGCACCAAGCAGGTAATACTCAGTAAATGTTAGTTTCCTCCCTTAAGTAATGACTAAATTGAGGATGAAACAGAACGCTATTACAGAATATTTAAAATACTACTAAAACACAACTGCAACAGCAAAACACCTGGGCTGCCGGCAAAGCAAGACTCAGAGAAAATGTATCCACCCCAAAAAGGCAAATAAAAGCAAAAAAGAAAAGAACAAAAAGGCAAAGGGAAAACTAGTGAACTGAGTTTCTATCTAAGAAATTTAGGAGAAAAAAAAAAAACAATCAAAGGAGCCAAAATATGGAAATAATAAAACTAAATAAATAAAACGGAATTGATAAGTAACACCAATAGCTGGTTCTTTGAAAAAATGAACAAAATACAAAGTTGATCAAATAAAACAAATACAATCAGAAATTTTAAAAGAGGTAATTTATACTCACATTTTTAATTGGGGGAAGAAGGAATAGTATCTCAACTATACCAATACATTTGAAAGACAAGCAAAAAAGAAGACTGCATATCAAATAGGCAATTCCAAACCTGACGGGCAAGAAGAGAATATGACAGGGCAATAACACAGTGATAAGAGAATTTATTTTTAGAAAAGTTACAGTCAAAGCCTTTGAGTTACTTTTCAAGAAACATTCAGAGCAGAGTCCAAGTATAAAAATAGACTTTGCGTAATTCTCCACAAACCAGCACATGGAGGCTGCACTGGATATTCTGGCATCAACCACTATTTCCTAAATTTCTCTTTTCCAATTACAACTTGAAAATGGATTTATTCCACTCTCATCTGAATCTGTAATGCTAGTACATGATTACTAAGTAGTGTCACATGGGGCAAACTACAAAGCTAGTGTCCTCTCCGAAATTTATGTGGAGGTTTCTGCTTGAGGCTCAAGCACCTAGTAAAGGGATGACTCTGTGAGTGTGTAAGTTCTTGTATCTGTTTTCTGCAAATCAAAAGAATGCAAGTGGACTCTTTTTAGACCCATCGGTTTTCTCCAGTGAAAGCTGGTGGCTTAACTGGAGAAGGCACACGTGCACACACGCATGCTCTGGGTGACACATGACTGTGAGCGCCTCTTTGTCTACAACTTTAGAGATGGTTCCAACTGAAAAACTGCTAAGTGACACTTTTCCAAACTGTTAAAGGGACTGTACCTCTTATGCTGAGCAGAATCTTACTGACAACATTTAAAGTCTTTTAGTGGCGATTTTAACTGGTTTTATCAAGATGAAACATGTTTACGAGCATTTAACCAGCAGATATAGGAAAGCACAAAAGCCAAATAAAAACATATCACTCTTAAGGAAGACTAGAAAGAGCCCAGGCAGGCAGGAAGCTGGCCATTTATCAGCTATGCAATCATGGATGGGTCACTGTCTCCCTAAGCCTGTCTCTTCATCAGGTTGCTCATGTATCGATTCATTAAGATAAGGGAATGTGAAAGCCCTATGTAAATGATCAATTTTACCTCTTTTAGCTGCTACTAGCATTATAGAAGAGAAAAGTTGTAACAGTCTCATTTAGCAATCATTTTTCTCAATATTAGGTCACAACTGACAAAGTACAGATCATCAGTTATAAAGAGCCTATATACACAGTTCAATTCAAGGCTTTCATCTTAAATTCTAGTCACTTTCTACAGTACAATCTATGATCAGGCAAGGCAATTAGAAACCCCAAGCTCAATATGGGAAGCTTAACTTCTGGAGTCCTAGGACACCATCTAAAACTCCTCCAACTCACTGTCTCTCCCCTACAACAGAGAGTCTCCAATGTACATGTTATTTGTACTCAACATCCACTCATTCAGCACATTTATTGAATACCTCAACATCTTGGCCCACAAAGAACTCACAGCCAGGAAAAATATGCGCATAATTATCAAATAATGAGAATGATATCTTTAAAACCAGAAATTATGCATTCAAATGAGACTTGTCTCCTTTAAACAGTCCCCCTGGGAGGCAATGCACAAATTCCACTTCATTGCTCAAACCATCTTTGGAGCTTTCCTCCTGGAATTGCCTTGAGAGCCTGCAGTCTGTTCTTTTAAATACCTTCAGTGGTGCCAAATCCTCACCAAGAGTGAATTTGATTTTTGGAAATGGCCAAAAGTCAGTCAGAGCCAAGTTTAGTGAATAAGATGTGTGATCAAACGAGGTGGCACTATTTTGGTTCAAAAATGATATATGATTATAAAGCAATAAGATGGATTTCCTTATATGATTTGTAATCTGACTCCAAAGGAAATTCCCGATGAGTGACAAGGAGTGTAAGCAATGGGAAAGATATATATATCTCTCTTTTCCCTAAGTAACTTCTTTGAAGGATAATACTCACTTGGATGTGAAGGTCTGCTTTGTTTAATCACTTACAACCCATACATAGAAGGCTCCTTAGTATATTGGATCTACTGTGTCATGGGGTGACTGTCACTAAATTAGAGAGGGAGCATGGCATGCAGGAAAGAGTATAGGCTTCAGGAGGACACTGACTTGCATTAGAATCCTGACTTGGCCCCTTGTCCCCTCTGGAACTTTAGGGAAGTCACGAGCTCTCTAGGACTGCAAAACAAGGCTGATATCCAACTTGAAGAGTTGTTGTAAAGACTCATGATAACGGATACAAAGCACCGACATTCTGCCTGGCACGTGGTAAGTGCCCCATAAGTCACAGCTATTATTAATATTAACCTCAGTGTAACCAAGAGGCTTTTCTTACTATAAGTGGTTTGAGATGACAAAACAACAGATAAACAGACATTTGGGTGGTGAGTAGTTCATTAACAATACCAACATACACTCACTACTGATGGATCTGGAGCCTGCTATTTTTTAAAGAACAGTAATACGTAAATAATATTTGCAGTAATTGCTAACACTACGTGTAGTATTTTAAAATCACATGACACGTGTTGCTGGCACTGCTCCTACCACACTGACCTTTCACTACAGTCTGAACATACCAGGCCCTCCCATGCCCCAGTGCCTTTGCATACTTTGTCCCTCCTAAGATGCCTTTCCTGCCCCCTGGTTTGACAAAGCCCTGCAATTATGTCATTCAAGATTGAGCTGTAGAACCTTCCCTGCCTGCTCTAGATGGAATTAATAGCTCTGCCCCTTGTGCTCATACAGCATTTGGTTCCTGTCTCTGGAATGCCCTATCCTGTGTTGAATTTTAATTTCTCTATCTGTTTCTGCTTCTTCCGCTGGGCTTGAGCATGGAGAGGGACTATATCCCATTTATTTTCGCACTTAGAGCACCTAGCAATCTCTCGGCTCACAGTAGGAACTCGGGAGATGTTTGACGAATGAACACTTTCAGTATAAATGCATTACAAATGACTGCTGAAGGCCAGGTAGCTGCCTTTTGTTAACAACTACTAACAATCACATTCATTTTTTTCTGACTTCAAACAGGAGACAAGATAACTTACACAGACTCCAGAATGGCTTTGGAAGTTGCAGCACATGGAAGTTTCTAAATACTACTGACCTCCCCAGCATTACATACCCACATAGCAGAACCCCCGAGCAGCATTCCTCAGCCTTTGTCCCAGTCTAGCACACCTGCCAGAGCTCACTGGGGACAACTCAGAAGGCCTAGTAGAATTCTCACAGCCTTCCAGCACTGCCTGGTTACCAGGGCTGAATGGCCTTCTCTGAGCCAGCCACTCCACAAAGGTAGCAGAAAATCCCAAGGTTCCATGGTGTGGGCAGGGTGCCAGCTTAATGCAACCAACTCCCAAATCCCTATCTCCCAGAAATACCTCGGTATCAGGTTTGCCACGTCTGTATACTTCTAATAGCTTGCCTATTCAATTAATAGGGCTGCCTAGTTGTTAGGAAGCTTCAAGTATTCAGGGAAGGACCTGGTGGGTCCAGTATGTCTGTTTCAGCAAGTCTTAACCTGTGTAACTAAAATGAAGTTCATGATCAACCAGTTCTGTTCCAGGAAGTAGGCAGAGGGTCAGCTGGCAGCCCTGTGCAACTGAGTGCTGACACTTGTGAATCATTTTCTGTCACCACAGTTTTCCAGAACCTTGGCAATACAGCAGTGGGTTCAGACTTACCAAGATCAAAAGGTTGGAAAGGAAATCTGGAGCCACCACCCATGCCTTGGGCCCCATCAAACCATGATAGTGACTATTTCTGTGACACAGACATAATCTGCAAAGTAAAGGCAGCCACATTCTGCCTTGGGGTCACAGTCTTTCTTGTCTCTCCAATGAAATGGCTGCTTTCTGAAGGAAGGAATAGGATGAGAGGAAAGAGAACCAGGCCATAGACCACAAGGAAAGCAGTGATTGAAAGAAGCAGCTCTAGATTTCTCTTATAGGCTCTGGAGAGTAATTCATTCATTTATTCACTCATTCCACAAATATTTACTGAGCCAGTTACTATTACAGATATGCAGAATATTGTAATGAACAGAGTCATAGCTCTGGCCCCACGGAGATTATTGTTTAGTAGGGGAGACAGGCATTAATCAAATAAGCACACAGACAAATATAAGGGTACAAATAAGTGCTATGATGGAGGAGTACGGCATGCTCCAGATATTGTACAAACAGGGATCAGTGGACCCGGTCAGGGAAGTCAGAAAAGCTTCCTTCAGCAAGTAACAAGTAAGCTGAGATCTCAAGGATAACTAGGAGTTAACTAGGTCAGGAGGCAAGGAGAGGAGAGGGAAACATTCCTGACGAAGAAAACAGTACGTGCCAAGGTCCTGGAGTAGGAGGGAGATGTTGAACTGTCTCTGAATTAGCGGCAGGGAGCAAGGCAGGTTTGAGGCCCCGACACAAGGTACCTTCCTCACTCCCCTCAGTTTGCTCTCTAGCTCTCTGGAAAGCCCTCCTCAGCGTGCAACAAGAACAATGTCAAAAACCAGGTGTGCCCACAAGACATGACACACCACCAGCTAACAAATCAGCCTTGCCAATACTACCTGGCCACCACTGTGAGGTAACACTACTCACTCCTACTGACTCAACATTGAATCAGGAAAATGGCACCCTATAAAAGGTTTTTAAACTTTTCAGGTAGAGATGCATTTCAATCCTGGTAGAATGGAGACGTTGATAAATATGTTAATGATTACTATAAATCTGTTTTGATACCTAATATTTCATTGTAATTTTCATATACAAATTTTTTTGGGGGGAAAGCTACAGGAGAAAATGGTTAAGGATGTCATCTGTGCAGCACCATTTTGCTTTGGCAACTCTGTAAGCTGGTTATATTACTTGAGGCAGTTCGTTGTGACTTCTGAATTATCTGTCACCTTGCAAAACAGTCCTGGAACTTTCTGTTGTAAAGCACTTTGTAATCAATCATTAATTGGCCTCCCTATCCTGCTGAGGGATTATACTCATTCCTCAGATAAAACAGACAGATAAGTGAGTGGCCCAAGGACACAAAACAACTCAGCTTTTACTTATCTTTCTTATCACCCTCACCAAACAATTTAGACACACAAGGCCTGTCCAACTCCAGCACCAGTCCTGCTACTCTGCAGACCAATCCTAACCCCTAGGAGCAGCAGAGGAAGGCGCTGCAGTGAGTTCTCCGTCAGCTGCTCTCAACAAGCTCCTCTATGCAGAGTGCCTGCAAGGCCAACAATGATAGTGACTGCACTGATTGGGACATTGGCACTCTAGAGTATGAACTGGGTAGTGCTCAAAGAGGAATACGAACACCTAAGCAGTCACAATGGCTCATACCTTAAAATGTCACTGTCCCTAAGGAGACTGCACTCCCAAAACACACACACACAGACTATCCCAAGACTTCGTTTCATCCCCCATAAGCAGCCCAGAGAGTGGTCTCCACTGGGTGCCCAGAGTACAGTACTGCACAGTGCTGTAAATCATCTATTTACATACCTTTCTCCACTCCCAAGCTGGGACCTCCCAGCATCTGAAGCACCTAGCATAGGACCTAGCACACAAAAAAAGTTTACTGAGTGCATAGCGTCCCACCAGCAAATAAGGGAAATAGGTACTCCCTTCAAAGAAGAGTAGTGGCTTTAAGAGATTAGGCCAACTCCTTATTTTTCAGACGAGCAGAGAATCACCCAGTTACACATGGCCTGGTCTCCAACGCAGGTCTTTTGGCTCAGTTTAGTTCCAGAAACATTTTATAAGTGTCCACTATGTGTCAGATGGTGGGAGGTGCGGGGGATAGTGAGATGAACAGGAGATGGTCTCTACTTCAGGGAGCTCAAAGCCTGGGGGGAGGGAAAAGAGTTCCACAACACTTGGGCAAGTGCAAGAACAGACGATTCCCTAGCCAGTGTTCTCGCCACACTGTCCACTGGATATTCTCCATGTGGGAAACAGGACAGCAACATCTACTTCCTGTAAATAAATTTACAGTGAAGTCTGATGAGAAAACACATATGGAAAATTGTCAGGTTCACCCCCAAAGGCATTATGTAAGGTAGTGGCATACTCTGACACCTACTCCAAGGACTCGATGTTACAGGTACCAGTTCAACAAAGAAGCAAACAAATGAGGGATGGGCATACATCCAAGGAAAACCTCAGGGGCTGAGAAGAACTGGAGGAAACAGCTGGGGTGGGAGGGTCAAGCGAAAAAGCACTGGAGCGGGGAACGGAGGGCAGGCAGCAGAGTGCGAGAAGGGGGAATGGAGAGGGGCAAGTAGGGACAGCAACGAGGGAGGGCAAGCAGACACGCCGAGCATTCCCTCGGGGCGGGGCGGGGCTCGGGGCTGGGCGCTGGGTGCTGGGGCCGTGGCCGGGAGGTTCTAGAGGGGCGGCGGACCGGGGGGAGGGGAGGAGTGGTGCCTGTAGGCACCGGGCGCAGGAGGAGGTAGCGAGCCGGCGCCGAGGTTGACTGGGTTCCCGGAGAATGGCCGGCTCCAATAGGGAGGCTCGGGCAGGCGCCCGGGGCCGCAGCTGCCCCGCCGCCCGCCGCAGCATCACGCAAGCCGCGCCTCCCCGGAGCTGAGCCGACGGCCCTCACCTCGGGTTGAAGTCCTGGAAGAGGCCCCTCAGGTTCATGGCGGAGAACTTCGCGGCCGCGTCCTCCTCCTCCCCCCTCCCCCCGCGCCGCGCTGTCTGCGCGTTACAGCGGGTTCATGGTGCCAGCGCGAACAGCGTCGTCGCCGTCGCCGTCGCCGCCGCCGCCGCCCCGAGAAACCTGAGCCACCGCCTCCCGCCCCTCCTTCCGGGCTTCCGTAAGGCGGCCGCGCATGCGCCTGAGACCCGCAGGCTGGCCCTGGAAGCGCCGCGGTCGTGCGCGCCGCCGCCCTCCTGGTTCGCGGCGCCTGGAGGCCCTGACCTTGCGTCGCTGCGCGGGGGGCGGAGGAGACGGCGCGAGGGGTGAAGGCTGGGAGACGCAGGAGAGCCGAGGGGCGTTGTTGGCTGGGTGCAGGCCTGCGGGGACGGAGCGCGCCGCCCAGGAATCCCGCAGTGAGGTCTTCGCAGACACCTGTCTCCTTGGCCCGCACTGCCTTCTGGAGATTTCCCCCAGCGAGAACTGAGCTGTGGCGGGTAGTGGCCACGGGTGACACGTTGCATTTGGCGATCTCATCACAGGCTTCACCCGTCAAAAGCTGTCAGTGACTCCAAAGTCTGCATTTCAACTTCCCTCCCAAGGCCTAGGCCAGCACATGAAGATATGCTGCAGGCTTACCCTGCGCGAAAGTCATGTTTCCTCTCAACCACCTTGCCCTCCTGGGTTGCCTCTCTCCATTGGAGGTAGACTTATTCACAGGGGGATGCCCAACTGGAAATCTGGGAGTCATCCTCACTTTGCTAACCTAGTTCACAGACTCCTTGGCTCCTGCCTAGACTTTGTGGTCACCTCACACCTGGCCTCCTCCTCCACTCCAGGCCATTCTATTTATAACTGCCAGGTTCATCTTCCTTGGGCAAGTCAACATCTTTGAGCCTCAATTTTTCTCCTCTGCAAAATGGAGATGATAAAACCTACTTCCTAAACTTGGGAAGATTCAATGAGATAACATGCATAACTCACTACCTGGTGAACACTAGGTGCTCAAAGAATGTTGTTGCGATCTGGTGCTCTTTCAGGTGCCTGACTCCTCAAGGAGTCTATTTACTTTCAGAATTGGAACACAGGATAAGCTCACAGCAAGTGAGCTAGTCTCTTTTCTTCACTTCCGCCTGTTCTAAGAGTTTTGCATGAGCACAGCAATACCTTAGACATTAGTCTAGTATCATTATGGATAATAGTTGTACTTTGTTACAATAGCAGAGTTTCATGAATGGCAGTTTTGTGCGGGTTTATAAGGGTTACCCCTGGGGTCAGCTTGAGAAGATCACAACTATGATAGTCATACTTTGCCATGATGTATCACCTTTCTTCTGAGAACTTGAAAACATTTCACAAGTGGTAATTAGGCTTCCCAAACCCGCTGGGGAATGGATATTATTATATGAGTTGGTTTTAAGGATGAGTAACTTGAATCAAGTTTGTCAGCTGCTGAAGCACCAGAGAACCCTGTCTCAGTCTTGGTCCAGCTCCCCTGCGTATCCTCCGGGTGGAGTCCAGTGTCTACCCGTGAGAAGGTTCTCAATGAACATTTAAATACAGAAGAAAAAGCTGAGGTACAGAGAAGCTGATATAACGTGCCCTGAGCCTCTCAGCTAGTAAGGATGTAGGAGCAAAGATGCAACTTGGAGTCCTGCCGAACCTGCAGCCCATGCTGTAAAAAAGAGGCACTTGTGAGCCAGCCCTGATGGTTAAAGTTTGGTGCTCACTGCTTGGGGGGCCTGGGTTTGTTTCCTGATCACGGAACCACACCACACATCTGTCAGGTGCCATGCTGTGGTGGTAGCTCACGTAGAACTAGAACAATTTACAACTAGCATAGACAACCATGTACTGGGGCTTTGGGGAGTAAAAAAAGAGGAAGATTAGTGACAGATGTTAGCTCAGGGAGGATCTTTCCCTGCAAAAACAAAAAACAAAAAACAAAACAACTAGATATTAAAAAAAAAAGTTACTTGCCAGTGGCCAGATTGGCCAGCACCATCTGAATTACTGGTGGGCTCACCCCAAACAGGCATTAAGAGTGAGATTGTTTGTCAGTTAAGACACTTGAATAACAAACACTGTTGCTCTTGAAAGAGCTTCACAGAGACCAGGCAAGCTGCTCAGAGTCCAGAGCCTCGAGGGCAGTCACTACTTTGGTGAGGTCCCAAGGAGTCCCAGAGCTGAACCACTGCTCTGCAGGCCCCTAGTCTCCCCACAGATAACTAGACTGTTGGGGCTGCCTAGCCTGGGGAACAAGACACTAATATACAAACCAATTGTCAATGTATTCTTTTGCTCCGACAAGCCAAAATGCCAAGGGGAGCATATAGGCCTGTCCATGGGCAGATATGGGAAGAATTGGACTACTCCAAGCCCTCACATCCCCAGTCATTGAGAAGTGGATGTGCCTGGACTGCCTCAACTTCACTGGAGGCCCAGCCCTGTACTCTGCTAGTGCTCTCATGAAAATAAAAATCAGAACATCCAGGTGTCCCTCTTTTCCTTACTCCAGCAAGTGCAAAAGACCCTGCTGCCAATATGCTGCCCATCTCAGACCCCTTGCTCAGTGTCCCACACTGGGCAGAGGCCCAAAGCTTCACTGGCCTGTTTGGACAAAACCATGAGTGACCCAGACATTGAGGAAAGACCCTGAGCCTCACACAGGATGACACCCTCATCATCTCCTCTAGAAAACTTTGACTTGCCACCAAATTTCAGGGCCATCTTATTAGATGCTCCCAACATTCTTCATACAAAGAAATGGAATGGCTCTGAATTGAAAAAGCATGACCCCCAAATAAGCCAGAAAGCACATCCATGTGACGTTGGGGTGGACACATGTTACAGTGTTCCAGAAGTACCAGTGCATATCTGGACCATGGTTTTAAAGACTGCCTTGGATTTGTGCCACACTTCTGATAAGTTGGTGGCTTGTCCAATTCAACACTCACACTGGCTCCAATGTGATGGGGTGGAGAGCAGGCTTCTGAAGAGCAGGGCCCTGAAGAAGAGAATCCTGGTGCATTCAGATACTTTGGTCATAGAGGACATGGGTTAGGGAAGGACGTAGCTGTGGCCCACCTCTCCGCACCACCAGGACTCCTCCCCTGGGCTATGGCAGCAGAGTGGAGAGAGCATGGAATTAGAAGACTCAGATTGGCTTCACCACTGCTCCAGTGCAGGGAGGATCAGCTGGGATCCAATCCTGGGCAAGGCTGGTGGGCCTACTACAGAGTTCCTGGGGGATCAGCTTGACAATTTCTTTAGCCGGGAAATGTGAGATGCCGGCTGCAGGCTGACCCCCTCTTGACCCGAAATCTCCACTCTTAAGTTCCTGAAAGTCCACATCCTGAATGCCACCAATTAGGGAATCACTGGAGGCCCCAAGACTCCTGGGGACTCTACTTGTAAAATGCAGCCCCACTTCCTGAGATGGCCCTCTGTTTCTGGGGACTTTAGCTTGACTTTGGTAAATGTGTGGTTTCTGTTCCTGAGATCTCACTGGGAGGTGGTTGGAGTCTGGACAAGAGTGTGGTAGAATCCACGGCTGGATTTGGGGGCTGGGGAATTTGGAGAGGAGTCTGGGGGTCAATGGAAAGGACCGAGGAGGTGGTACCTATGGTTCTTCTTGGACTTGCAGCTGTCCTCAAGATTCTTCCAGAGCCCAGAAAGAGCCACCCCTCATCAGGGGCCTAAACTGCAGCTGTTGAGAGACAAGAGGGAGGGAAAGCAGTCCCAAGATCCTACTGGCCCACTTGTCACTGAGGGTGGCCCTGGAAGTGAGCGAGTCAGCATCCCCCCTGGAGCAAACTTCCTGCTGAAGGGAGCAGGGGCTATTTCCTGTTGGTAAGCAGGATGGGGAGTCTGTCTCTGGGCCTGCAGTGCCACTAGGGTATCCTTGTGCTTCCCCTCTGGGCCTCTCCTGCTGCCAGGCGCTCCAGGAAGGCTTCCCAGGTGAAGCGAGAGGCTCCTGGTCCCCCTCCTCCAGTGAGATGTGCCTGAAAAGCCCAGATGAAGTGCATGTGGCCAGGCATATGGGGCAGACAGGAAAGAACGTGCATGCCAGAGGTCACCAACCAACTGCCCATGCAATTCCCCTCTCTCCTCATGCCCATCCTGATGTCATTCCTGAGTCTTCACTCGCTGCTTGCCTCTTGTCCTTTCTGCTTCCACATTTGCTCTCTATAACTTTCCTCTGGGACCCTCTACCCTAACTAATCAGATGCCCCCTTCCTCCCCGTAGCTTCTCCTAATGCACTGGGGCAGCCTGTAACTTTCACTCCTTCCATCACCTTTCCAAAGTGTCTGCTTTGTGCCAAGCACTGTGGGAGGCACTGGGAACACACAAATAGGAATAATCAAAACGTAATGTTGTACATGGTAAGTTTCCAGGACGTGGGAACCGCTGAGTGAAATCTGAAAGGATACAAGGAAGATTTCAGGCCAGGAAGAGAAGAAAGGGGATTTCAGGCAGAGGGAATAACACTTGCAAAGGCATAGAAGTCAGGGAGTGGAGGCAGGTGGACCTCTTTGGAGAAAAATGTCATCTACATTCATTCTCTGCAGAGTTTCTGAAGCACCCTCCTTTCAGGCAGGTCCTCCAATCTTAGATCTGAGAGCTCATGGCAAAATTGTTTTCTCTAGACTCACCCCTGCAACAGAAGAGGACTCAGCCTAGACTGTACCAGACTGTGTGCAAACAGTACACAGAGCCAGGCAGTGTGAAGCAACAGCTCAATGAGGTTGTTCCATACATTTGTAATACAGGTAGATTGCTTTGTCACAGTGTCCAGTCTATCCTAGGATCCTGCGACCTCCTAAATTGTTTGTTTTCTCCAGTACCATGGAAAGCACGCTCTGCCCTGCCCTGGCCTACTTGCGGTCCAGCAGGTGATCCCCTAGGCCTCTATGCCCTGAGGACTCAGCTCAGGAGGCCCGTGAGCTACCTGCTACCTCCCTGCAACCCTGCAGCCCGGTATATGGTAAGTGCTCAGGGAGTGCTCATGAAATGAATATGGGAGTCGGACCTTCCCAAGGGCCCTTCAAACAAGCAGTTCTCCCTCTCCCATGCCTCAAACTGGGTACCCTTCATCTGCCAGAACAATGAATTTTTCTTCCTAAGTTTCTAGTAGCTGCAGGCATTATGTGTGGGCAGCCAAACTCCCATTTTCCTACCAGATTCTCCCAGGTCATTGACAAGCTGAGGCTTTTTGTGTCTTATAGAACAAGTTATACCATGTTTGCACAGCTCTAAGATGTGAGATGGGCCACGCATTTGATAATAGATTTTCAAATGAAAAAGAAAAATTGCATCAAGCAATGTACGTATGGATCATAAGATATATACTGATTCAGAAATATTAAAATGTGAGTGAGAAGGTACATCTTGGATGCTCAGTAATAATAGCTCCTTCTAACTGACTACCTTCTTTGAGCGAGGCATTTTATATACAAGGGAAACCTTGTATAATCTTTGTTAGGGGTATAATTATGCCCCCACCCCCAAAAGATAAGCTGAAGTCCTAATCCTCAGTAACTGGGAAGGTGAACTTATTTGGAAATAGGGTCTTTTTAGATGCAGTCAAGTTAAGATGAGGCCATTAGAGTGGGTCCTAGTGTAATATGATTGGTGCCCTTATAAGAAAAGGGAAAAATGGCCATAGACATATACAGAGGGAAGACAGCCATGTGGAAACAAAGGCAGAGACTGGAATGATGCAGCCACTCAAGGAACACATGAAGACACCGGAAGCTGGAAAAGGCAAGAAAGGATCCTCTCCCAGAGCCTTCAGAGGGAGCTTAGCCTTGCCAACACCTTGATTTTGGACTTTGACCCTCCAGAAATGTGAGAGAAGAAACTTCCTCCACCCCTCCCCCCCACCAAATTTGTGGTACCTGGTTCGGCAGCCCTAGGAAACTAAAACAATCTCAAGGCTCAGAAGTTGTACTGTTGTTCTTCCCATTATACAGATGAGGAAACAGAGAGCCTCACACAGCCCACATGGCCTCTCCTAGTGCCATCGGGCGCTGTCTCTCCTGACATGGAGACAGGGGCGTTGGAGGAAAGGTAGGGTCTAGGACAGAGGGTGTGACGATGGAGAAGGCTCTAGTGGGACATGCGTGTTGGAAGTGTGGCCCTCTGAAGGCTGCTCCTATTTTCAGGCATGAGCCATGCTCTCCCAGTCACATGCCCAGTCTGCTCCCCTTCTCTCCCAGCTGACTTGGGGCCCGACGTTCTCCTGCAGGCTCACTCCCGTGGGCAGGCTAGACATCAGACACATGGCAGGGCAGCAGTCCGTTGCACAGAGTCCACAGGGCCAGAGACTCTCGTGCATGCACACGGGGGTAAGTATCTGTGGAGCCCTTTGCACAAGCCCTCCTTCTGGGTGCTGGGCAAACCTGGCTTTGCCTCCCAATGCTGTCTTGTGGGTGCCCCTTGGCATCACACCCTGCATCCTGCCACTAGCCCAGCCATATTCCTGTGCCCAACCCCAGCTCAGGGACTGAAAACAGGCAGAAACCTGGGACCCTGTACTTGCTCACGAAGGGCCCTGGGGAAGCTGCCAGTGGTATTTGCCACAGAGGAGGGCAGGTGAGAGCCAGGGAGGAGGTCAGCCCCTTGCCAAGGAGGCTGGAGTTCTGAGCAGGCTTCAGCCATGGTTGGGGAATGGGGGCTTCTCAGAGAAGCAGGATCATGGCTGAGACGCCTCACACAAGCCCCTCAGCGGGTAGGCTCAGGGCATCGGAGAGAATGTCAGAAACTTCCTGTTGATGGGCAGGGGAGCTGCTGTGTGCTCTGCCCTGCCCTATTCAGGACTTGCTGAGGCCCCGATGTCATGCGCCCACACAGAGGCTGCTGCGGAGGACGCTGCACCCTGGAAATGCCTCCCTGATGCACCCTGTGAGGCGCTTGGGGCATCCCGGCTGCTGCAGCCCTGTGGTCCATAGCCGCCCTGGGCGAGCGCTGTCCCACACCAGTCAGTTCCTTCCAAGAATGGGCACGCGTGTCCCTGCTTCCACCCTGGAGTGCCCCACAGGGGTCTGGTCCTGGGACTTGTCCCAAGAGCGCCCATTTCATGATACGGTCACGGTTACAGCTCACCTCCGGCTGCATCTGCTCCCACATTCCTCCCCTGGGGGAGTTCAAATGGGATCTGGCAGGTCCTCCTCCTTCCCCCACTCCTGGGACAGCTGACATTTTTCACAACCTGCCTCCTGGGACCCCAAAGCCCTCTGCTGCCTGGCTCATTTTCAAATCCACCTTTGAGTCTAGGGGTATGTGGGGCCTGGAGGAGCGTCCTGATGACCACCCCTGCCATCTGCTAGAGCCTTTTGTCTGTTTAGGGACACCAGGGTCCTGGCTGGCTCGGTGGGTGGTTGAGAAGACCCCGCTCTCCCCGTCTCTGGCTCAGCCTCAGAAAGCAAAACCTCATAGTCACGCTGACCAGGCCAACAGATTAATCAAATCTTTGGCATTACATAGGTAATTATTTGAAAATGTCTCATAAGCATAGTGATTTGTCAAACATTCACATGGCAGTGATTATTATTTACACCCACTAGGAGACTCAGCAAAAGGCTACATCACGTCCTGCCAGCTCTCCCTGAACTACAGCTGTGCTGAAAGAGGATTCTTATCTGGGGACGTCCAAATATAGATATATGGACAAGAACATCGGCACTGGGGACTGAGCAGTTGTCAGCGGGGAGACAGGCAGGGCAAAGCCCCACGCTGGGCAGACCCAGGAGGGCTGGCTGGGGAGAGAGTGGGCAGAGCGGACAGCAGGGGTGATGGGGCTTCCGGGCTGGCCTCCAGGAGGAGGGCAGCCCCAATCCCTACAGGGCCATTAGGCAGCTGGCTGCCGGCCTCCTAATAGAGACACATCACAGTCCTGAGGGGACTGAGGGGAGTAGCACAGGGGCCTAAGGGAGCAGGTGGCATGGAGGAATTCCTGCAGCCAGCTTCCTGTGGGGTGGCTCCTCTTTTGAACACCTCCACCCCGGTCCAGGGCCTCAAAGGCACAGAATCTGGCATCTCATCTCTAAGGGTCCAATGTGCATGGCTTAAGTCCATGTGTAAGGAAACAGTGTGGTCAGTGTCCTGTGTTGTCACAGCTTGATAATTAATCCATGGCCCCCAGGGTGCCCTCTATAGAAACAGCTGTGACAAACAAGGCATCTGCTGCTATTGCTGGCAAAGGGTCCTCACAGGACCCTTCCTAAGCACAAGAGAACTGGCAGTGCAGTATCCCCATTAGTCCAGGGAAGAGAGGAAGACAAGGTGTGGGGGAGCCCTTGACATCTCTCCAACGTCTACTACCATTGCATAATAGATGCTCAACAAAAAGCAGCTGTTATAATTTATTATGACAAAATCTCCGTCAGTTCTGGGAGGGGTTTCTGAGAAAGTCAAATTTGCCCTGAAATTCTCCACCTTTTGCACGTGCCCACCTACAATGTGGCAGGTGCTTCAAATCCAAGGTCACGTCTAACTTTCACATTATCCTCCAGGTCTCAGCAGGGAGAGACTGCCCTCTTCACTCCACAGCACAGTCTTAGCCTGGGAGTCTCTGCTACCGTCCACATTGCTGAACGGGCCCGAACACGTGGACACGGGCGCATACTGGATCTTTACTGGTCAGTAGTCATTTCCAGGATGATTTTGACCCCGGCTCCTACCACTCTCTCCTCTGGAAATTTTTGCTTTCCATGACATCTCAGAGAATTTGCAGCTCAATTGGAAACTGACTAGAAACTCAGCCCCAATTGCTGCTCTGCATGGTTCCCTCCCTGAGGCTGTATTATTCCATTTCAGTGTGGGGTCTTCCCCAGCCAGGGGCACCTAACTCAAAGCTCCCAGAATTCCCGTCAAAGACGGCCTCCTTTCCTCTGTTGCCGCCCCTCTTCCATGCAACCCAAGTATGTTCATTCATTTAACCTCAGGAAAATCTAGCCCTTGCTTACAGATGGTCAAAATAAACTTCAGGTAGCGGAAATCAAAGGTCATTTCAATGCAGTTAGTTTGGATTTCCCAGGCCATGGAGGAGAGCGCCTGTTCAGCCACTCCTGGGCATCACTACAAGGAGCAAGAAACTTATTTCTCAGGAATCGTTGCAGACTGTGGGTTTTAAACACCTTGTTCTACACTGTTGTTCATCTGCAACATGACAAGTGCCCAGGACACCCTCCCTTCCTGCCCAAGTGACGATTTCTCTGCTTTACCCACGATCCAAAAGAAACTCTTCAGAGCAATTTTCCATTTCAGACTTGGCCCTCAGCCCTAAGACACACTGTGAGTCTGGCCATTACCACCACCGAGCTTCATGACAATCAACTCCCACAGAAGGAATCGCAGTTTCCCGAAGCCCACACTGCCCCGGCTCCGGGTGTTTACACGTGAGCGCGCTCCCCTGGGGCCGCACCACCACCCACCTACTTTGACTTGTCCAGGGGCCTATACCTCACCATCTTCCTTGAGGACTGCGGCTCCCAGACTCTCATTCTACGGGTAGGGAGTGCCCCACGTATCCTCTGTCCCCACTAATGACACAGGGCCTTCCAGAGGGCAGAGACTCAGCAAAACATTGGGGAAGAAAAGAGCCAGTGAGCAGGGGTCTTACTTATGCAGATTAAATTTCTGTGACTTTCTTGAATCAAGCAAGCATATCCAGGTGTACATATATATTTTAGTTTGACAGAACAACAGACAAGAGGAGATAAGAAGCCAAGAATTAAGTACCTTCCTCATTTATTTCTCTATTTCTTGATCCCATCGATTTGATGGCTAAGATCTTTCACATTTCCAAGGAAATTCCTGTTCCAGTGCCATGACATCCAGTTCGGATAAGAGGCTATGATGGAAGGTGTCCCAATTACTTTTACAAAATAGCAAAACTCTTACTCTTGGACTGGATAAGTACAAATTCATATGTGATCAGGGTCATTCAAAACTTAGGCGCTGAAGCAAATTAAACCTTCTATTAAAAGAACAAGATTTGTAAAGTCCTAACAGAAACCAAGATCCATCTCCAGGATCCATCACAGAGAACAAGAACCCACAGACGCTATCCACCGTGTCCTCCCACCTCGCCCCTCCACTACTTAGGACACTCACTGCTCTCTCATGAAATACGCAGTGAAGAAGCGGCCTCACTTCATGCCCAGCAGGAGAAGCTGCTGGACATGGGCCTGGACTGTGCCTGGCCGCCCTCGGGCTCAGGTGCCCCTTCCTCATCACTCACAGCCTCTTCACACAGGTGGAGGAAGGGATTGGGATCCCTGCTACTGACCCTGAGCAAATACTCCAGGACTTTCATCTTGCTGGTTTCAGCGTGGGCCCTGGGACCCCACAGGAACTCGTAGCGTGCAGGATCACTTCTGGGCACCTGCTGGTACTCCATGTACTGCTCCTGCACCCAAAAGTGGGTGAGCAGCTCCCTGGGCTCCCCGTAGATGAAGTGCTCCCTCCCAGCACGCACCCCCATGACACTCAGTGCTTCCCAGATGTCCTGCTCAGGGGCACAGTCGCCCTGAAGGTGGATCACACCCAGGAGCATCACCAGGAGGCCGGTCTGAAGATCACAGGGAAGTGGTCCTGGTAATCTCTGAGGACCGTATTCAGCATCTCCGCCTTTGTGGTCGGCTCCTTTGTGCAATACTTGAGCAGCAGGAACCCCACCAGGTCAGTGAACTTCAAACATAGTACGTCTTGGAGTGAGGAGTTGGCGTCTCCTGGATCCTCCCAGGCGCTTGGCCCCTCCTCATCTTGGCTACTGGAGCCATCGTCTCCAGACTGGCTCCATGGAGTGGCTGCCATGACAGTGAGGGACGGCCAGGCACTCTGAGGGCCCTAGTCAGCACTCGGGGTCGCAGCAGCAGCCACCTCCTCCAGGGTGCCCAGGAAGAGGACAGACAGGGAGGAGGAAGGGGATATGGCCTCCTCCTCCTCAGCCCCGGAGAGCCACGCATCCACCAGGCCCTGGGCCTCTCTTGGGTCCTGATGGTCTTCCTCACGCTTGCAGAGCTCACCCATCCGACCTAGACTCATCACGACATGTGTCCGGCAGCCAGTAGGAGAGCGGCCATGAGCTGACCCATGGGAACCCTGGAGAGTGGGGGAAAGAGGGAGTATGAGTGGCCTCAGCTGAGAAACCCACCCTTGGTGGCTCTCACAACGGTGACTTACCGGTCTCCTCTTAGGGGTGCTCTCGGCTTCACGGTGCTCTGTCATCCAGGGCGGCCCGTGCCCTAGGGATCTGAAGGAAGAAGTGACCTGGCTCCTAAGGGAGCACGCAGCGGAGGCCAAGGTTCCGGGGCTGATGTTGGGCTGGGGTGGGGTGGGCTCGGGCTCTGCAAGGTCTCCTTGGTTCTGGTGTGGGGGGGGCACCCTTGGATGCACATTCTGGGTGTGTCCCTCGCCTTGACTCCTGGCACTGCCTGGGCCTCCTCTGCTCTGTGACCTGAGGACACGAGACTCAGACCAAGGCCTTCACCTCCAGGTTCCCGGATCCCCTGTAAGAGGAAACAGGGGGCACCTCAGGGTGCAGACTACAAGCACAGCCCTGGCCACGTAGGGCTGACAAGAGAGGTTACCTGAACTCTGTGAGGTCCTCACTCTTCTTGGGTGGATGGTCCCCTCCAAGCTCACTCAATGTCCTCATCGTTCTCCTGGCTGGGCCTGGGTCCCACCCCACTGCTGCCCTGAGGCAAACCTCTCAGAACAAGACCACACACCCCTGAGACCGACCAGAAGGAAGTGAGCGGGCCCACATCTGGCCACACCTGACGAGGGGCTAACTGGAGGCAGCAAGGGACAATAAGGGGTGACCAAACTCTGCGGGTTCCATCTGTCCTGGGATGGGTGGTCCACTCAGTCTTTACCTCGACACTGCAGGGCCTGGGTCAACTCCCTCTGTTGACATGAGGCCACCCTCCTTAGGACAAGACACCGGAAGAGGAAGTGAGGGGGACTGAATCCACCCACCGATCCCGGGTGTCCCCATGGCAGACAGCAGGGTGGGGCTGACCTGGGCTGCATGCGTCCTGGGGCGTGGGGTCCCCTCAGTCCTCACCGTGACCCCGGCCAGGGCCTGGGATCCTGCCTCCCCTGACCTGAGTCCAGACCCTCAGACCAGGGCCTTGCCCCCTTCCCCAGACCACCGACCTGGAAATGAGGAGGGGCTCAGCCAGACAGGCCCTGCCGGGGGTGCCAGGGCTGACAATAGGGCCAGGCCAGATTTCCATGGGGTCCCCTCTTTGTCCTGGCCATGGGGGTACACTCACTCCTCCCTCGGGGTCCTTGACTCTTGGAATGTGTCAGCTGACCAGATGTGCTTCCTCAGATGACCTGACGTTGTCCTCGCAGACCAAGGTCCTCACCTCCCTGAGCCTCTGAGAGAAACGGGAGGAGGCTGCACATTCACCCCCACCCACCCACACCCCTGCCAGCATCCAAAAAGGCTGGCAGCTGGGACCAGCCCCGTGCCCTGGGGTGGGTTCCCCCAGACCTCCTGTAGGTTGTCTTTCCTCCTGCCGGGTCCTGCCCTTCCTCCTGCCCCCTGCCTGGAACAGCTGACATCTCCCCCTTAGACCAGGCCCTCTCCTCCTGAGGACCCCCCCCCCCCTTCCTGCCCAGGCTAGAAGTGAGCGTGCCATTTCGGACCACTACTGACTGTTCCTTCCAGGGCTGAGAACAGGGGACAGCCGGACTCTGTGCCATCCTTTCTTTGCTGAGGTGGGGGTACACTCAGTCCTCAGGAAGGGTCCTCACCCTGACACCAGGCAGATCCTGGGACTCCGCCCGCGGCTGACCTGCCATTGCCCCTCAGACCAAGGCCTCACCTCCCTGAGATCCCCCATCCCCAACCATGTGTCAGGAATCCGAGAAGGCCACATCCAGCCCTGCCTGCCCCGGGGCCTCCCAGGGATGAGAACAGGGGAAGCTGGCCTCTGTGAGGTCCCTTCTCTTCTGGGGTGGGGGGAACCTCCATGCCCTCCGTTCCTCCCAAAGGCTCCTTGTCTGGAGTCCTGGCAGATCCGGGACCCCTCCCTCTGCTGACCAGATGTGGCTCCCTCTGCTGACCCGCCGACGCCCCACAGAACAAGGCCTCACCTGGCAGAGCCCGAGGCAGAGGTGAGTGGGCTGCACCACCTGCCGCCACCCCTGCCTGGGGTCTTCAGGGGTGACAGGGGCAGGGCCGATTTCAGTGGGCCCCCCTCTGCCTGGGGTGGGAGTCCCCTCAGTGTCCTCAAGGTATTCCTAGTTACTCCTGGCCAGGCCTGGAACCTTCCCTTCTGCTAACCTGAAGTAGCATCCTGCAGGCCAAGGCCACGACGCCACTGAGACCCCGAGCAGGAAGTGGACGGGCCGCCCCTCCTGACATCCTGCCTGGCCTCGCAGGACTGATCACAGGGGCAGATTTCTGCTGGGGTCGCCTATGCCTGGGCTGGGGGTCTGCTCAGTCGTCTCTCGGGGTCCGGGGACCCCACCCTCGGCTGACCTGAAGTCACAGTCCTCACCCCCTGAAGACTCCGGAGGCAGAAGGCTGTAAACGCCTCCTCAGGTGGCCCTCTCTGGGGCCTCCCAAGCCCGAGCGCAGGGCCACAGGCTCCCTCTCTGTCCTGGGGTCCACGGTCCTCAGCTCTCCCTCGGCGTCTCCCCGGGACTCCAGCAGGCCCTGGGCCGCCCTCTCCGCCCCCTCAGGCGCTGCTCCTCTGACCCAGTCCCTAGTCTCTCTCTGTCCTGGATGTGGAAGGCGGGAAAGGCCACCTCTGGTGATGGCGCCCCGGGGGCCTCCCGGCGCTGACAGCAGGGGCGTGTCTCTGCGGGGTCCCCTTCGTCCTCCCTCAGGGTCCTCAGCTTGAGCCCTGGCAGGTTGCGGGACCCTCCCTCTGTGGACCCGAGGCCCTCACCGCCGTGAGACCCCTGGGGATGTCTGCTGAGGTCACCTCAGGCCACTAAACCCGGGTATGCCCACAGCTGAAGGCAGGGCCTTGGAGGGACTCCCCGGGATCATTAGCCGCCCTCTGCTCCTTCCTCGACCCCCAGGAGGGCCTGGCCCCGCCTCTGCCCTTGAGTCTGTTCCCAGCCCCGCAGGCCCTCCCCAGCAGGCTCCTCTGAGGAGCGGGACGGGGGCTCAGCCTGTCCATCCCCTGTCTCCCAGGGTCCCTCAGGGCTGAAGGCAGGGACAGACCTGGACGCCCTGTGCCCGGAGTCCTCCCTCCTGGGACTCCTGGCCGGCCCTGGAGCCCTTCCGTCTGCCTCCCCAAATCCGGCTTCCCTCAGCGAGGCCCTCGGCGCATCCAAGACCCCTGAGGCGGAAGCCAGGAACCTCACATCCAGACACCGTGACCAGGGGTCTCCCAGGACTGACGGCAGGGGCGGAGGGGCGTCCAGGGGTCCCTCGGCCTGACCTCTGCACCGTCCTTTCTTTGCTGAGGTGGGGGGTACACTCAGTCCTCAGGAAGGGTCCTCACCCTGACACCCAGCAGATCCTGGGACCCCTTCCTCTGCTGACCAGATGTGGCTCCCAACATGGCTGCCGCTGCCCACGCCCCCACCCAAACACAAGTACCGGGCTCACCGCAGTCTTCAGTCTCCCCGAGAGATTGTTTGGTTGTTTAGATATTGTTTTTCACATTGTGTGTTGTTTTTGAAGACTTTATTTAGAGCCTCTTAGGTGCCCAGAAAAATAAGAGGAAGGTACAGAGATTTCCCACTTAGCCCCTGCCCCCACGCTTGCATCGCCTCCCCCGTTATCAACATCCCCCACCAGACTGGGACAGTTCTTATAATCATGAACCTACACTGACACATTCTGTGCCCAATGCCCATCATGTACATTACGGTTCTCACTTGGTGTTCTACATTCTATGGGTTTTCACAAACGTAAAATGACATATGTCCATCGTTAGAGCATCATCCAGAGGCGTTTCACTGCCCTAAAAATCCCCTGTGTTCTGCCTGTTGCGCCCTCCCCTAATAACCCCTGGCAACCACTGCTCTTTAGATTGGCCCCATCGTTTGCCTTTTCCAGAATGTTCGTATAGTTGAACTCGTACAGTAGGCAGCCTTTTCAGATTGGCTTTCTTCATTGGTACTACGTCCTTAAGGTTCTTCTATGTCTTTTCATGCCTTGATAGCTCATTTCTTTTTTGCACTGATTCATATTCCATTCTCTGAATGTACCTCAGATTATTTACCCACTCACCTACTGAAGGGCATTTGGTTGCTTCCAAGTTTTAGCAATTATTAGCAAAGCTGCCCTAAGCATCCGTGTGTATGTTTTTGTGTGGACAGTTTTCACCTCTTTTGGGTAAATACCCATACGATTGCCGGATCATGTAGTAAGAACATGTATGTTTGGTTTCATAAGTAACTGCCACACCGTCTTCCAAAGTGGCTGTAACACTTTGCACTCCCATCAGCAATGAGTGAGAGTTCCTGCTGCTCCAGCTCCTCCACATCCTCCACATCCAGCATTTGGTGCTGTCAGTGTACCAGATTCTGGCCATTCTAATAAGGGAATGGTTATTATGTGCGTGTGTGTATTTACTTTCATTCTCCATTCTAGGGCTTCCCAGGGCTGATTTTGGGAGTGGAAGACAGAAGTCCCAGTTTGCTTGTCATTTCGGCCCCTACAGTTTTGAAGCAGAATTGACATCTTTGCACTATTCTGTTCTCATTCGAGGAACATAGCATACCGCTCCCTCTGGGAGGACTTCTCTTACCTGAATCGATCAGTAAACTTGTATCATTGTGTTCATAAAGGTCTTGTGTATTTCCGTTCGGCTTCTTCTTAGTTAAATTTCGGATTTTGTCGCTGTCACGAATGGAGTATTTTCTATTATTGCACGTTCTAAATAGTTTTTGCTGTGTTGTGGCAAGGCTCTTGGTTTTCCTATGGTTGTGATCTGCCGTCCACTCTTTCTCTGATGTCTGGTTTTCATTTGAATATTTGATGTGCCCATTCCTCTCAATTTTCTAGAAAGTTGATGACCATGTCACACGCAATAGTAGCTCTTTCTTTTCAGTGCTCAAACCTGACACTTATTTGGACACCCATGGCTCTGGCTTTGTGTTCCAGTGCAGCTTCAGAAAGGAGAGTGATACCATGTATCTATGTCTTGTCTCTGACAAGAATGCTTCCAGCATTGCACACTTCAGCTTGTTTGCTGTTGCTTTCAGGAAAGGGAAATCCCCTTCTCATCTTATACTGCTAAGAGTTTTTTTCTATAAACTCGTGCTGAATTTCCTTCAAAGGATTTTTCTGTACCCGTTGATGGCATCAAAGATTTCTCCCCCCCCCACACACACTAATTTGTTAATGTAGGTAATTAGAATTGAGAGTGTTCTCTTCTGTTAAGTCACGTTTTCCTTCCTTGGACACAGCCCGTTTGTCCATTTCATTCTCTACTGTGTTGAATATGCTATTCATTTATTTAGGATAGCTGCTGCGATGTGAGTGATTTGGGCCTAAGTTTTCTTTGCACAGTGGAGGCCTCCTCTGGGATTTAAATCGAGGAGAGTTAGCTTGGGAAAATGAGTTGAGCAATTGCCCCTTTTTTTGATGGTTTGAAAGAGCTGACCTAAACGACGACCAGTGCTCCCTGACCGTTTGGTAGAACTGGCCTCCACGACTGCCCTGTCCTGGAACATTCGAGGGCGGCTGGAGCTTGGGATACAGGTTCAGTTTGTATGTACAGTTAAGGTGTTCTCTCTCTTCAGGGTCACATTTTTTTCTAGAAAAATGGTACATTTTATTTAGGATTTCAAATTCAATGGCATAATATTTGCAGATATAAACTTTCTGTTAAAGTCTCAAACATGGAAACAGTAGGAAATACTAAAATAAACCCATCTACCTGAGACCCAGGGCCAAGAGTCTTCGATACACGGCCAGTCCCGCTCCAGCCACACCCCTGCCTCCTCCATACATCAGCCGCTGGGATGCGGTCGAGCACATCCAAGCCGTCGTACCTCTTCATCTCTGAGTAGCTCCGTATGCATTTCTGAAAGATAAGTACTCCTTTATAAAACATAAAGCCGACATGATTATTATTTAATAAGTCACTAATATAGTGGACTGTCCACTTATTTTTCACACTTTGCTGGAAGTTTTTAAATGCTCCTTTTAAAATGCAGGTTTTTCGAATCGGTGTCAAAGTTTGTTCTATACGTTTTGATTGTTCGCGTCCCTTGTCGTTGTAAATCTCCACTTTGCCCCACACCCCCTCTTATTCAGCAATGTTTTTGTTGAATAGAAAAACACACCTTGTGTTCTGTCCAGTTTCCCCTTGTCGGATTTTACTGAATGAAACGTTTCTCTTCTTGCGGTATCCATCTGTCTTTCCATGGTGTCCATTTCTTTCTCATCAGAGCCTCTTCACATTTTAAACAGGGGTATTTTACATTCTTGCCTGATAATTCCAACATTGTTGTCATGTTTGAGACTCTTAATCCCCAAAACATATTTGAGTCATATTTGACTCTGGTCCTGATGCTTGCCTTGTGTGTCCAGATTGTGTGTTTTCTTGCCATTTGGTGTGCTTTGTAATGTTCTGTTTGGAGCCGGATGTGTTGTGTGGGGTCATAGGAACAGAGATAATTACGTCACAGGTGTGAAGTTTTATGTTAATCTGCCTGGAAGTTGGGTTGTATTTCTTGTCCCTTTAAGTGCCAGAGGCTTCGAATTTCTCCAGTTTCTTTGTTTTTGTCTTCTCCCTTGTATTAATTCTGACAAATGTACAGTAATAACAAAAGATGATGATAATAGGGGAAACTACATGTGAGGGATATGAGAATTCTCTGTACTATCTTTGCAATAATTTTGTAAATCTAGGCCTTTTAAAACAAAAAAAATGTTAATAAAAGTGACTCATTGGACCCCATTGGAAGTAACAAGGGCAACCACTCTTCATTCTGAGAATTGGCCCCCCACGGGAAGGAATTAAGCTTTTATCCTGCTTTCCCTGTACTGACTGCATTTCTGGATAACGCAATGGCTGTAGTAAATGCGGGAGAGTTCCTCCTTGCTGGAGGGTTCCAGTTGAGGAAAGTGCAAGGTAGGATGGCGCGGAAATTCATAAAAGAGCCCTTAACTGAATTGGAGTCGGGAAGGCCTGTGGGGGGAGCTCTCACGCCTTATCAAACAGGAAGAGAGGTACCTTGCAGCTTCCAGAGGAAGTAAACCTATTTTATTACTGGAGGAAGATTTCTCTCCCCACCCAGCAACAGCCCAGCCAGTGAGAAATGCCACAGCTCAGCCAATGAGAAGCTCTTGCCGCCCTGAACTGTTCCTTATCCCCAGTGGACTTTCCTTTAGGATAGCCCCGCCTTACTGTCCCTTTTCCTATAAAAAAAGCAACTCTCCTCCTTTGTTTTCCACATTTGCCTGTGGTTCACCATAGTATGCAAATACTGAATTGCAACTCTTTTGGCTGTTCCTGAGTAAGCTCCTTTTGAGGGTAAAATAAAGGCGAATTTTCTTTTTAAATTGGCAATAGAAAAAAGAACATGACCATTTTCAAGTCCCAGGGACATAACTGATGTAGCCCAGGATAATTGATGGATGAAACCGTTTGGAGAACAGCTGATGAGACCCTTTGAAATGGAGGCACGAGCTGTCACCACCTGAGCCCGCTGCTCAGCACCACTCTGATCCAGAGTGGAAGAGCCAGGAGTTATATGCCTTCTGCTGGAATGCAGTAGGAGGTACATAGTACCACATAGGAGTACTTTTCCCCTGAGAACGTTGAACTTGCTCCTTGCCTCCCCCTTGGGTGAGCCTACAGTGACAGGAAATACAGCTCTCTGTTCAAGTGAGCATGCCCCTCAGTGAAGACACAGGGTCTGCTCTGTGACAGGGGCTCTAGGCATCAGCAGAGAGGTGTCTGCTTTGCCCTACACTGGGTCTGCTTGAGGCAAGCACACTTTCCTGCCGACCTCAGTGGTGCCACAGCACAGGCCAACAGCCTTGCCCATTCCAGGACCATGGTGTCTTCTCTTCCCTCTGTCACAGGAGAAGGGTCTCTGGATGGCTAGACCTGCCTTCGTTCCCCACCCCTCAGGTCAAGTCAGAAACCTGCATCCCACAAGCCAGTTCATGGCACAGCGCAGCTGACCTTGCTCCGAGGGTGTCCCTGGCTCAGAGGATCAGTCTCTCCCCTTGAGCTGGCCCACCGGGCTCCCAGACTGGCCTCTCTAGACCTCTGCCTCCTCCTCTCTGCTGCAGGCCCTTGAGCTACCACATGCCCTTGTTCTCACCTGGGCATTTGCTCCTGTCATGCTGCTAGTGCTCCTCCTGAGCTATCCTCAAGTCTCTCTCCCTCAATGTGGCCTTCTCCGAGTGTCCTTCTATGGATATACTATCCGAAATTGCAATCCGTCCTCCCACCCCATCCCCTACATTCCTTATTCAGGTCTGCCGATCCATTTGTTTCCATGGCATTTACCACTATCCAACCAACGTCACCTTTTACTTTGTTCCACGGGTCACTCCGCCTACACCCTCCCACACACACTAGACTCTAAGCTCCACAGAGGCAGGGAATTTGTTCACTGCTGGATCCTTACAGCCTAGAGCAGGGCCTGGCACACAGTGCATGCTCACTACTCATCTGAGGAATGAATGAAGAACTGCCTGCTCCGAGGTGCTGGTATTTGGAGCCTCTCTGCCCTAGACCCCCTTGGCATTTCCAACCCCCAACCACCCAAACAGGCAAACTTTGAATGCTTCCCACCATCCTCTAATTGTTGGATGGTGGGCCAGGTAAGCAACCGAGCTTACTGAGGACTCTGGAGAGCCGTGGCCCCAGCCTTGGTCTCTGCTCCTGGCATCCTGGGGAAGTCAGCATGGCAAGACTCTGAACACCCGTGGCTGACTGCACGCTCTCTCCCGCCAGCAGGCAGCTGTGGCCTTTGCCCTATGCCCTGCCCCTCTTCCTGGTCGGCTTGGATCTGTAAGTCACCACAGTCAAGGACTCACATGTCCCTGGGTTTGGGCTGGGCCCCAAAGGATTCTACAAAGAGCCAGTTCAAGCAGCACATGTCCATAGATTCCTGGGCAGGGTCTGGAGAGCATGCCCTTATTCACCAATGACCTTGATGATGCTTCCCCGGAGAAAGGAGGGGGAGTGGCCAAGAGTATTTGCAAGATTACTTTCAACCTGAAAATGCTCCGACCTCTAGCGTTCCTCCCCATTGCCAGAATACGGGTGCCCTCCCTGCCTCTGCACACACTGATCCTTGCATCTGGAAGTGTTGGAGATACCGTACCTGCGATGAGAAGAGCTCTTTCTCTCTGTGGTGTCCTTCACGATAATGTGTAAGCCCAGTCTTATTGTGAGAAGACATTGAACACACGCAAACTGAGGGACACTCTGCCAAAACCAGAGCAGTACTCCTCAGAAGTGTCAAGGCCACTGACGTAGGCAGAACAATGGCCTCCCAGAGATGTCCACATCCTAATCCCCAGGCGCTGGAATATGTTAAGTTCCACATCACAGTGGGATTTAAAGCTGCCGCTGGAATTAAAAGGACTAATCAGCTGACCTTAAGATAGGTAGTAATTCAGGATTCTCCAGGTGGACCCAATGTTAATACTATGGTCCAAATGCGGAAGAGGGAGGCCATGTGAGGAGGTTCAATTGCCCACTGCTGACTTTGAAGATGGAGGAAGGGTCCAGGAGCCAAGGATTGCGGTCAACCTCTGGATGCTGGAAATTCACAAAAATAGCTTTCCCCCTGGAGACATCTGAAAGGATCACAGCCCTGCTGATGGCGTGATTTTAGCCCAGTGAGCCTCTTTCTGGACTTCTGACTTCCAGAACTGTTACAGAACACATTTGTGTTGTACCACAAAGTGTGTGGTAATCTGTTACATCAGCAACAGGGAAGTAATACACTTTCGGTGGACCCGGAGATACTGAGAAACCATCAGAGTGGAGGACCCCAAGGGGACGTGATGATGACTACATGCAACGTGGGACCCTGGGTCAGGAAATAAGACACCTCCCTGCCTCTTTGCTTCCAGGAGTCTTGGCCACTCTACAGTCCCTCTGGCTGTACCATCCCTCAGGACACCTTCGGCAGGTGCCCAGACAGGACACGTGCTGGAGACTCAGGCTGAGCTGGCAAGACAAGACCCCCATGAGGACAGCGTTTTCCTCTCTCCACCTCCCTGTCCCCAGGATCGAGTATTCTCTCCACCCTGGTCAGGAGGAAAAGAGTGACAGGGATGGGGAACTGGCACCTGACAGTCCAGGGATGGCGAGCAGGAAGCCGAGGGCACAAGAAGCTGCATGATGTTGTTTCCATAGAAGAAGCCTCAGGAGCCAGAGATTTCATTCCCACACCATGAGACCGGAGACACAGGCCACTCTGAATGCACACCCAGGGACTTAAGCCACGCACATGTGCCCTTTTGATGTGAGATGCCAGATTCTGAGCCTTTAAGGCCCTGGCCAGGGGTGGGGATGTTCAAAAGAGGAGCTGCCCCACAGCAAGCTGACTCCAGAAATGCCTGGGCTGCTATGCACACCCTTGACAGCCCTGAGCTGCACTCATCAGTCTCCTGAGAGCCATAATGTCCGGCAAGGCTCAGGCCAGTGGTCCAAATGGTCCTGCTGGGAAAGGGGGTGTCCTCCTCCTGGAGGCCAGCCTGGAAGCCCCATCATCCCTGCTGTCCGCTCTGCCCACTCTCTCCCCAGCCTGGCCTCCTGGGTCTGCCCAGCGTGGGCCTTTGCCCTGCCTGTCTCCCCGCTGACAACCACTCAGTCCCCGGTGCCGCTGTTCTTGTGCATGTATCTGCATTTGGAGGTCCCCACAGAAGAATCCTCTCTCAGCACAGCTGAAGTTCAGGGAGAGCTGGCAGGACGTGATGTAGCCTTTTGCTGAGTCTCCTGGTCGCTGGTAAGTAATAATCACTGCCATGTGGGTGTGAGCCAAATCACTGTGGCTAGGGGTTATTTTCAAATAATTACCCATGTAATCCCAAGGGTTTGATTAAGATGATGGCCTGCTCAGGGTGACTATGAGGTTTTGCTTTCTGAGGCTGAGCCAGACAGGGGGAAGGAGTGTCATCTCTGCCACCCACAAAACCAGCCAGGACCTTGGGGTCCCCAAACAGGCAGTTTGAGCGGACGAGAAGCTCTAGCAGATGGCAGGGGTGGTCACCAGGATGCTCCCCAGGCCCCAGGCTCCCCCAGACTCAAAGGTGGGTTTGGAAAGGAGCCGGGCAGGAGAGGGCTTTGGGGTCCCAGGAGGCAGGCTGTGAAGAGGGTCAGCTCCCAGGAGTCGGGGAAGGCGGAGGACCCGCCAGATCCCATCTGAAATGCCCTGGGCTGGCCAGGCGAGGGACGTGGCAGCAGATGTGGCCAGAGGTGAGCTGGAGCCCTGCACCACATCATGAAATGGGCGCTCTTGGGACAAGTCCCAGGACCAGACCCCTGTGGGGCACTCCGGGATGGAAGCAGAACACCGCGTGCCCGTTCCTGGTTCAAACTGACTGGCGTGGGACAGCGCTCGCCCAGGGCGGCTCTGGAAGACAGGGCTGCAGCAGCCTGGATGCCCCAAGCGGCCTCTCCACCTTTCTCAGAGGCATTTTCAGGATCCGACATCCTCAGCAGCAGCCTTTTGTGCCAACACACATCACCCAGAGCCTGAGCCTGCATTCATGTTGGAGGCCAAATGTCGTGATCCGATAAGATTATTTGATTTTTGAGTACAGTGTTGTTTAACCAGCATATCAAGATCTCCTGCTGGGCACTAAGGCCCATGGTGGGCACCAGGGGTTCGGAGCACGGCATTCAACCCCTGCTCTGATAACCCAGGTGTTTTGATCGCAGAGTGCACTGCTTGTATAGCCTCGATAGGAAATTCTTTCTGTGTGGTTCTGGAAGAGCCAAGGTGTGTGTACCACAAAAATTTAGAAGTAAAAATAGGTGTGTTTCCAAGTAAGAATAGTCAGCCAGACTTAGGTTCGTGGGAGGCAGTTGGGGCTCTACAGCCTGGATTTGAATCCTGGCTCTGCCATTTCCTAGCTGTGTGACCTTGGGTATGCTTTCGACCTCTCTGTGCCTCAGTTCCCTTATCTGTCAAAAATGGATAGCAATGGTACCCACCTCATGGGGCAGTAACGAGGACTAAACCAGTTGCTATCTGTAAGGCACGCACAGCAGAGCCTGGCACGCAGTAAGTGTCTCATGAGTGTTTATGAAATCAACAGCTTCTGACCTCACCACTCACTGGTGAGTGACCTCAGGCTTAAGTCAGTCAGCTCATGGAAGGTTTCAAACAGGGTGAAACTTGTACTCCACAGGGCTGTGATGAACTTGAAGCGCTGAGCCCTCTGCCCGGCACAGTAAACAACCAGGACACGGTGTTAGGCTTATCCTCATCCTTGAGGCTGGCCCTGAAGCCATTAGATCCTCCGACGCTCCAGAGGGCGCTATTGCACCTGTCAAATGTTCTTACTGTCTTGGCAACCACCCAGTGACGAGTTCTGGTGAAATCCCTTAACATCCTGAATAGCTCCTGCCATCGTCACACAGTGCTGTTCATCGTGTGTGGGTCACAGGCGTTTTCTCCCTGGAGCCTAATGTCACCCAGGTGTTTTGACTGCAGAGTGCACTGCTTGCCCATGACTACACTGCTTACTGGGGCACGCACATATTACTGTCATCACAATAATAAAGGCAACCTCTCACTAGTACTTTTCAGTGTGTGCACTCGGTCACAGAGATGATCTCATTTGCCAAAACAAGCAACAATAGGCTCCAGATTCTGGCTTTTGATTGAGCCCGGGCCAAACACCCAGGGTGCCCTATTCCGGGAGTTTCTTGCAGGACACACAGATGGCCCCCCTACCCACGACTTAAGCCTCCAATAGCGCAGTCATGGTCGACCTTGGGTTTCATTCTGCCATTCACTTCTGCTGCCATTTCAGAGCACAGCGGTCACGGCAATAATTGGAAATCAGACATTGACTGGGAAGGCCCTGCAGAGATAAGGCTAATCAAAGCAAGGGGGTCAGGCCTTTGTATCCTCCCCTCATTGATCCCTCGACTAGTCTTTCGAAGAGAGCTGAGCCCAAGGAGGCAGTTGCCTTCAACAGAGGGCGATTCTGCAGAAGACCTTGGCTGTGAGGCATCATTCCCCCACCCTCAGCAGCTGGTCCCAGAGGAGGTCTGGGTGGTACCACACCATCCACGATAATGCACCCCGTGCATTAAATCTGCTACCTACATACAGAAAGTCCACCTCATTTGAGGACAGCTCCTTGAGGATTCTGGTTGGTCTCTCTCTAAAGAGGCTCACATGAGAAAGGATAGTGGACCCTCTGTTGCGTCAGGCTTCTACTCCACAACTCGTGATCCCTCTCTCCTGTCTACTCTCCATTCTGGAGTCCCTTTAGTCTCAGCCAGCCCCTCTGCTGTTTTCAGTGGCTCGCCTGGTGAAGGAATGCAGACTTCTGCCCCTGAGGGTTCTAAGCCCCTGGTCCCAATGCCCTCGTCAGGCTGTGGCACTTGCACTTGTCCATTCACCATAGAAATTGGGCAGCAATACCAAGACACATTCAAGTGAATCACCTGAGTACTAAACGTATCCTTCTCTGTTCCCATTCCGCCCAATCCTTATGATCAGGGTCCATTACCCCTGCCAGCATGGTGACTGCTCTCTGCGCCTGCTGGTCCCGTAGCATGAGGAGCCCAAAGTGCCCAGGAGGGAAGCCTGGCTTAGAGTTCAGTGGGACTCTTACTGTGTCTCCTGGTGGAAGCATTCTCACTTTGGGAACCAACATGTGCAGCCAGCACTGTTCCATCCGGTAACCACAGGCACATGTGGCTATTGAGTACTGAAATGTGATTAGTGTGACCAAGGGCCTGAACCTTTAATTTAAAACAAATTTAAATAATTTAAGCTTAAATGTAAATAGCTCTGTGTGGCTAGTGGCTCCCGCATTGGACAGCACAGGTGTAGACCTACAGAACCTAACCTCGCGGGGCAGGAAGCACAAATGCCCATGTAGCTCACAGGGATTGAGAGGAAGTGGGGTCACTCTAGCCCTTGTTCGTGGATCATGTATTTTATCTATTGGTGGCAGATAACGATAACAGAATTAGAGTGTATATAGTACCCTGGAGGATGACACCCCATCCTCGCAGGCTAACATCTCCAAATTTGCACCTTGTTTGTATTCTGAAGCAGCCGGCCATTCCGTTGCTTGAGAAGACCTGCAGCTTCTGGATGGTGCGAGTCGAGAGAGCAATTTTGGGTCTCATGGTCATGTGCCATCTGAGCACCTCGTTTGTTCTAAGTGGGTCTCTTGGTCCCAGGTGATCATGTGAAATATCCCGTGTCAGTCAACCCAACATTCTGCAAGCCCTCAGTTAGGGGTGCCAGACAAGATACTGCACGTAGGAAAGTCAGAGCCATACCCGGAATGTGTACAAATTCCAGGACAGGTGAAGCTCACCCCTCTCAAGGATGGACGTGACCTGACGTAATCAGGTAGCCATAAGCGGCTCCTTGGTCTCCTCCAGGGAGGGTGCCATACTGGGGAATTCAGCATTGGTCTCTGTTGCTGGCACGATAAACATTTGGCATCAGTGGTAGCTAGTCTGCCCTGGTGGGTAGGAGTGTATGCTGTTGAATTCAGACATAGCATCCATTCTTGCCACCGTGGCTACTCCACACATGAGACCATTGTGCGGTACTGATGTGGCCAATGACAATGGCTGGCTGATGTCGATTAGTCAGGTCAGTCTGTCTTCTTGATTGTTTAGTGCCTCTCCTGTGGTGGATGCTTTTGTGAGCCTTAAGATGTGATGCAAGTATCTTCCTATTTAGTGTCCCTTCCCATACGTCTGTCAATAATGCCTTTTCCTTAAACCTGCTTGTTGCATTCTTCTGATACTTCTCATTCTGGGTCCCTGACCAGCTGGCCAAGCCATTTTCCATCGTCCATAAGTCCATGTATGTTCTTAGCCTGGGCCACTTCCTTTATCCATCCAAAGTGGATCACTAGATGCATCATGTGAAGTTCTGCCCACCGGGTGTATTTCCAGCCACTATTGTCTTTCATGGTCATACCTGATGAAGGTAGTATTGCAACGGGAGTCCAGTTTCAGCTTGCACCCTAAATCCAGCCAAGTCATCCGTTATCTAAGCTCAGCATTTCTACTCCTTCAGCAGCTGGTTGCAGGAGAACTCCCTGGTCCATTAATCTATAGGAATGATCTAAGGGAGAGATGCTGGGGCAACATGTGCAGATGATATTGGGGTTTAGGTCACCTGCTTGTGGTCTGTGGCTCTGCTTGATTCTCATCGCAGGCACACCACTTCCATCTTTTGATGGATTCCTGTTGGAAGTGTGGGTCTAACAGAACCTGGCTCATGATGATCAGTGGCTGCAGGCTATGGTGATCTGTTCTAGCAAAGATAACAAATCTGGTAACGCAGTTGCAATTGAGTTTGCAGTAGTCCATGGTCATCCTCTAGGTTCCATCAGGTTCTAGTAGGGGCCAGACTGTTGAGGAGCTACGATGAGGACCACCATCGCCGCATCCTTTAGGTCGTAAGGTAGCCATTAATGTTTGCCATCTCCCCAGATGAGCTATGGTTTCTTATTTAGTATCATGGTCAAGGTGCAGGGAGTGCGCTTGGCTTTCTCCACTCTGATGGCTCTTACACTGATGGCCACGGACTCAACTGGGGCTTGTGCCCATTATCAAGCATGTATGTTTTAATTACACATTTGGAGATTGGAGGAATGAGCACTCTAGGTCAGACCTAGGCCAGAACTCCGTGCGTACCTGGTCCACATATGCTTCCACTCTAGCAGGGGGCACTGATGAAGCTTCAGGTACTGGGTATCAGTGTCAATGCAGATCCTGTTTCCAGCAGTACTCGACAGCTTTGGCTATTTCCTCTTTCCCCACTCTTGAAGTACCGAGGTGAATGGACACAGGTCTCTTTGGAGGATAGGCTTGGGGAACCATTACTATGTAAACTTGCCATGGTGTTGCAGGGTCTTTCCTCATAGGGACCCCACCTTTTCTTCAGTCATTGGATTCTGTGTCTGAGAATTGGCTCAGGTCTGGAAACTGGGGAAGAAATCGTGACTTTTTATTGGAACAGTTTGCCCTAGCCTCTTGCTCACTCATCCTTGATTTCTTTTGATTAAAGACATTAAGCAACATACTTGCCGACTGTCCAGATAGCCTGACCCTCAGAACACTGTGTTCTACTAACGATCTCTATACCTCTCTGCAGGTCAGTCCCCCTGGATGCTACTTCAACTTTGCTGCATATTGCAATAGTTATGATTACCTTGCTTTTGAAATTTAAGTGCCACCTCTTGACTTGAAGGGACAAGTGGCCAAAAACTTCCAGTTTTGGGGTTTTGGGGTACAGTTGCAAGAAACAGAGCCTTGTAGTCAACACCTGCACGACACCACCAATCCCAGGATGCACTGGCCACAGGTTCCTCTGTGGGCACTGCTCTCCTGTGGCTTCCCATGGTCTGGACCAGGGAGCAAGTGTAAAGTTCACTGGAGCACTATTGGTGAGCACACATGAGGCAGCTCTGGGAATTCTAAGAAATAACCAGGTCATGTTGTCAAGAGGCTAGAAACCCCATATCATGCAGGGGTGAAATTTAAATGGCAGCTGGTGAAATTTAAATGGTTACTGTAAATACACTTCTGAAGAAAAAAAGTGAAACTGATTTTGCTTGTAGACAACATGATCCTGTATGTGGAAAATCCTACGGAAACCACCAAAACAACTACCAGAATTATTAAATGAGCTCATCAAGGTTGTAGGATACAGGGTCAATATTTTTAAAAATCAATTGCGTTTCTATATACTAGCAATAAATATTCCCAAAGTAAAATTAAGAAAACCATTCCATTTGCGATAGGATCGAAACGAATAAAATACTTAGGAAGAAGGCTAACAAAAGAAGGGCACGACTTATACGCTGAAAACTACAGAACGTTGCTGAGACCAGTTAAAAAAACTAACAGTGAGAGATGCGCTGTGTGCGTGAGTCAGGAGATGTAATGTTGCTAAGAGGCTAGTTCTCTCCAATTCGGTCTACGGATTCTACACAAACCCTCTCAAAATCCCAGCCGACTTTTATGTAGAAATTGACAAGCTGATTCTAAAATTTGTATTAAAATGCAAAAGGCACAGAATAGCCACAAACTTTTTGGAAAAAAAAAAAGTGGGAGGACATTCACTTCCTGATTTCCGAACCTAAAATAATGATATAGCAATCATGACAGCATAGTTTTGGTATAAGGACAGACATACAGATCGGTGTAACAGAATTTAGAGTCCATAAATAAGCTCATGTATTTGCAGATTTTTAAAAAGGTGTTACGATGCCAGTTCCATGGGAAAAGGATAGTCTTTTCAACAAATGATGCTGGGAAGATTGCATATCCACCTACATAAATATGAATTTACACCATTATCTCAGACCATACACAAGAATTAAATCATGGGAGGAACTCTTCATGACCATGACAATGCTTTCTTAAATGCGGCACCAAAGCACAATCCACGAAAGAAAAAAAAATCAATAAATTGCACTTCATCAAAATTTAAAATGGTTTTCACGTATCCTTGCAATGGAATACTAGTTAGAGATAAAAGGGAAAGAGCTGCAGGTAAATGGTACAGCATGGATCAACCAAATGAGCCATATGACACGATCCCTTTTACATGGAATTTCATCAGAGATGGAAAGTAGATTAGTGGTTGCCTGGTAGTGGGCTCCAAACACAGATTAACTGTAAGCGGCCACAAGTGATCTTATTAGGTGATGGAAATGTTCTAAAACTGGACTGTGATGACGGTTGCATGACGTAGTATATTTACTAACAATCGTTGAATTGTACATTTTAAACGGGTGAATTTCATGGTATGTAAATTATACCTTGATAAAGTTAAAAAAAAGAAACCACAAAAACGAACAAAGACTGTGCTCCCATCCCCCTAGAATTTTTAACTTCTAAGCTTGTCCACACTGAAGCTCCAGTAATTCTTCAATTCCGACTTAAATGTTCTACCCCGTTACTGGCTCCAAAGGCGGCTTCTGTTCTGGTAAGCTGTAATTCTCTGCATCTGCCTCTCCGTCTCTCCAATTTGAGGGACAGCAGTTTGCCCTGTGACCTCAATTCTCTGACGAATCTGAGAAGAATTGTTGATTTCCAATTTGTTCAGCTTTTCTCTTTTTATGAGGACAGGGGTGATGACTTCCAAGCTCTTTACATGCCAGAGCAGAAACCGGAAGTCTCCAATGAAGGTTTTTTTGATTTCGAAAGGTGCTATCAAGGCACCCTGTATAGGAGCAAGCATGATCCAGTAGAGAGCAGAGATTAGATGATGCAGGAGAAAGGGGAGAATTTCAAGAGAAAAGTCCTTGAGAAAGACTGAACTTTAGGATCTGAAATAGGACCCTTGCAGGAAGCTTGTTCCCCTGCAAGAGGATTAGGGACAGAGAACATAGATATCTTGGTGGGATCATTGGTGGGAGGAAAAGAGAAGTGCCGTCGATAGCTTCCCTTTCCCTTATGAAATATGTGGCAAAGTCATCAGGCAGAGGTGGAGGGCAAAGTGCGCTGGAGACTCAAGGAGAGAGAAAGGTTTGAAATACTCCCTCTCGCCATGAGGAAGTGAATTCACTAGAGCAGTGAGTAGGTCTTCTGGGGTTGCTGGGCTTTGTGTTCACATATTTGAAGCAGTCCTAAACTTGTCAGAGGTGTATTTTTTCCTTGAAATGGGGACTTTCATCTGCTCAGGTGCCATCGTGGAGAAAGTTGCTAATTAGGTTTACCAGTGTTGGGGGTGTTTGCAGAGGTGGATCACCTTGGCTAAGGTGTTTTTACAGCTGGATCGCCTCTACAGCTGTTGCAGTTGCCCAGAAGAAAGGCAGCAGTTGTAGTGGTGAAGAAGACAATGACCCACATATTCTACACAGTGCTGAAGATGGGTGGTGGTGATAGGAGGGCAGCAGGGAGTATATTCTGATGACCGTGTCCTTTTAAGGAACCAGGGGCCTGTAGAAAGAAGGAGGAGGAACAGTGTGGAAGAGGCAATGAGAAGCAAGGGGCACACCCACCCCTACTCCAGGCCCTAGTGTGTGAGAGGGTGAGGTGGTGGGAGACAAAACAGCTGGCCCTTGAGAGGGCTTTGGGCTGTCTCGGTTGAGGGTAGGCCAAGCCAAGGCAACAAAGGCGCCACGGCATGTGAAATGGTGTAAACCCAATAGAAGTTCATTTTTCATTCCAGGAACAGTCAAAATTGGGTGTTCCTGTGCAGGAGCCATGCTCCATTTAGTGATCTGTCCCAGGCTCTGTCTGTCTTGAGGCTCTGCCAGGAAGCCCTGGTGACTCATCATCTGCATCCAGGTGACAGAAGAGGAAAGCAAGAGTGAAGGAGGTATGGAAACTTCTTAACCCTTGGCCAGGGCATGGCACACAACTTCCACTCAGTCTGATTGGCTGGGACTCAGCCGCATGGCCACACTCGACTGCAAGGCAAGATGGGAAATGGAGTCTACCTTCGTGCTCAGGGAGAAAAGGAGCCTTCATGTTTTAGGGAAGAGCTGGCAGTCTCTGCCAACAGGTGGAGCATGTACCCCAGGAAGCTGCCAGGTTCAGTAAAAGAGGAAACCTTGAGGGAAGAAGTGGAGGTTGGGAGGGTTTTCTGGCCACTGAATCGTGGTGTTTCCCTAATGGGGATTCTCTATTTCCCTCATTCCTTCTATACTTCTACACGTATTAATGAAGAACAGGTTGGTGGTTGCCAGGGGTACAGAGGAGGAGGTGGCTGTGGGAAGGAAGTGGATGTGTCTATAAGAGGGCAACATGTGGGATCCTTGCGGTGATGGAAATTTTTTGTATCTTTACCGAATTGCAGTCAGCATCTCCATCATGATATTGTACTACGGTTTTGCAAGATGTTATCATTAGGGGAAGCTGGCTAAAGGGTACACGGGATGTATTTGCATTATTTCTTACACCTGCGTGTGACTCTATGGTTAAGTCAAAAGTACAAGTTGAATTATACAATTCTCTGCAAATGATGCCCCTCTTTATTGCCTGCACCAGAGGTGAACTACTCCCACAGTGCCACCCTTGGTAGCCAACTACTCCATTCCAAGTTTTCTCAGCAAGAATGTGGCCAGAGAGTGACATCCACATCACGGCAGAGTGAACTTGCCCAGGACTCTCTCCCCTCCAACATACAACGAAAAGGGGCATCCATACTCCAACAGAGGACATACAAACAACACACAAACGTCAGAGAGACTCGAAGCCACAAGCTGGAAGGTGGAGAGTCTGGAGCCCCCCTCGGAGGAGCTGGAACGGGTTAAGAGAGAACTTTGCTCCCTCTGCTAAAGACTGTGATCGCGACTAGGGGTGGATCCGTGAGGGAAGGAACGGGGGAGAGGTCACTCGTTCATGGGATCACCAAGGACTCCCTAGGGCCCTTGCAGCCTAGAGGGAAGCCCTCTAATGGGGCAAAAGCTTTCACAGGGGGTGACTGCATCAAGCCAACACCCAAGGAGACCAGATAGCGAGAGCAGAGGGTGAGAAAGCCCAGAGTGCACACACGAGAATGTGCCCCTCGCCCCCGCCCCCCACCCCCGTGCCACTTCACTGCCTAGGATCTCGGCTGAAGGCAGAGGGCTCAGAATACATGGCTCTCGGCCCCCATGCAGTGGCCATAGGTGGTAACTGCAAATGAATAATATCAGAATGCGAAAAACCTGACCCACCTCCTCTAACATCAGACAGTTCATCAAATCTCCAGACCAGAGAGAAAATGACAAACACCCAGAAATCAGTCCTGAGGGCACAGAAATATGTAAGCTAAGTGACAATGAATTCAAAATAGCTGTCATCAAAAAACTCAGTGAGGTAAAAGAGAATGTAGAGAAACCATTCAATGAGCTCAGGAGCTACTTCACAAAAGAGATTGGAACTATAAAAAAGAATCAATCAGCAATATTAGAGATGAAAGACACAATGGAAGAGATAAAACAAAATACAGATTCCCTGAATGCTTGAGTGGACATCACAGAGGAGCATATTAGCGTCATCAAAGATAGGCATGTTGAAACGCTCCAGACGGAGGAGGAGAGTGAACTAAATTTAAAAAGAAATGAAGGAAGTCTCTGAGAAATATCCGACTCAATGAGGAAATGCAACATAAGAATGACAGGTATTCAAGAAGGAGAAGAGAAGCAGAATCGAGAAGAAAGCGTGTTCAGAGAAATAATAGCAGAGAACTTCCCAAATCTAGGGAAAGAGAGGGAAACCTGTGTGGAAGAGGCTTCCAGATCTCCTAGATTTGTCAATGTAAAAAGACCTACTGCAAGGCATATGGTAGTAAAACTGGCAAGAATGAATAACAAAGAATACTAAGGGCAGCAAGGCAGAAGAAAATAACCTACAAGGGAACCCCTATCAGGCTTTCAGTGGATTTCTCTGCAGAAACCTTACAAGCTAGGAGAGAAAGGAACGACATATTCAAATCTTCAAGGGACAAAAATCTTCAGCCACAAATACTCTATCCAGCAAAAATATCCTTCAGATATGAGGGAGAAATTAAAACTTTCCCAGACAAACAAAAGCTAAGGGACTTTGTAGCCATGAGACACCCCCTCCAAACAAGAAATCCTCAAGAAGGCCTTCATACCCGGGGGGAAAAGAGAAAGGGAGAAAGAAGTCACAAAACACAGAGTAAGGAGATAAATAGGCAGACAGAATCAGAATAGGATAGCACATATTCAACTATAGCATTAAGCTACAGGGAAGGAAAATGCCAAAAACAAAGATAATCCTGTCATTTTAACCACCAACTCATAACACAAGTTGGAATAAGATAAGAGAAAAACAACCTAGGAGGGGAGGAGGAAAGGGACTGAATCGATTTAGAAATAAGGAAATAAGAGGCCATCAGAAAATGGACTATCTTATACACGAGATTCTGAATACAAACCTCAGGGTAACCACTAAATAAAAAAGCAGAACAGAGACACAAGGAATAAATAAGGAGAAAACAAAGAAACACGTCATGAAAAACTACATAATTCAATGGGTAGACCAAAACACACAGGACGAGAAACAAAGGAAATGCAGCAAAACTGGAAAACGAGTGATAAAATGACAGCATTAAGCCCTCAGACATCAATAATTACCCTCAAAGTAAATGGATTGAATTCTCCAATAAAAAGACACAGAGTGGCAAGATGGATCAAAGAACAAGACCTGACAGTTCGCTGCCTCCGGGAAACACATCTCAGCTCCAATGACAAACACAGGCTCAGAGTGAAGGGATGGAAGACAATACTCCAAGCTAATGGCAAACAAAAGAAAGCAGGTGTCGCAATACTTATATCAGAAAAAGTAGACTTCAAGATAAGACAGGTAAAGAGAGACAAAGAGGAGCAGTATATAGTGATCAAAGGGACACTCCATCAAGAAGAAATAACGCTTATAAATATCTATGCACCCAACACAGGAGCACCAAAGTTCATGAAGCAACTATTAACAAACCTAAAGGAAAATATTAATAATAACACAATAATAGTAGGGGACCTCAACACTCCACTCACATCAATGGATAGATCATCCAGGCAGAAAATCAACAAGGGAACAGTGGAATTAAATGAAAAGCTAAACCAGTTGGACTTAAGAGACATATACAGAACACTCCATCCAAAAACAGCAGAATACACATTCTTCCCGAGTGCGCATGGAACATTCCCAAAGATAGACCGTATGTTGGGAAACAAGGCAAGCCTCAATAAATTTAAGAAAATTGAAATAATAACAAGCATCTTCTCTGATCATAATGCTATAAAGCTAGAAATTAATTACAAGAAGAAAAGCTGAGAAAGGGACAATGATGTGGAGACTAAACAACATGCGATTTAACAAGCAATGGATCATTGGAGAAATCAAAAAATATCTGGAGACAAATGAAAATGATAACATACCATACCAACTCGTATGGGATGCAGCAGAAGCCATATTGAGAGGGAAATTCGTTGCAATACACGCACACCTTAACAAACAAGAAAAACCCCAAATAAGCAATCTCAAGTTACACCTAACTGAATTAGGAAAAGAAGAACGAACAAAGCCCAAAGTCAGCAGAAGGAGAGAAATAATGAAAATCAGAGCAGAAATAAATGCTTTTGAAACAATAAAGGCAGTAGAAAGGATCAATGAAGCAAAGAGCTGGTTCTTTGAGAAGATAAATAAAATTGACCAATCCCTAGCCAGACTTACAAAGAAAAAAAAGACAGAAAGCTCAGATAAACAAAATCAGAAATGAAAGAGGAGAAATAACAACAGACTCCACAGAAACACAACGGATTATAAGAGAATACTATAAAAAACTATAGGCCAACAAAATGGATAATCTAGAGGAAATGGACAAATTCCTAGACTCTTACAACCTCCCAAAGCTGAATCAAGAAGAAACAGACAAGCTGAGTAGACCAATCACAAGGAAAGAGATTGAAATAGTAATCAAAAGCATCCCAAAGAAGAAAAACCCCAGGACCAGACGGCTTTCCTGGGGAATTCTACCAAACTTTCAGAGAGGATTCAGTACTTATCTTTCTCAAGCTATTCCAAAAAATTAGGGAAGATGGCACACTTCCTATCACATTCTACGAGGCCAACATCACTCTGATCCCAAAGCCTGACAAGGACAGCACAGAAAAGGAAAACTACAGGCCAATAACGCTGATGAACATAGATGCAAAAATCCTCGACAAAATTTTGGCAACCCGAATTCAGCAATACATCAAAAGGATCAAACATCACGATCAAGTGGGATTCATGCCAGGGACACAGGGATGGTTCAACATCCGCAAATCAATCAACGTGATACACCACATCAACACACGGAGAAATAAAAACCACATGATCATCTCCATAGATGCAGAGAAAGCATTTGACAAGGTCCAGCAGCCATTTATCATAAAAACCCTTAACAAAATGGGGATAGAAGGAAATTACCTCAACATAATAAAGGCCATATATGACAAACCCACAGCCAATATCATACTCAATGGGCAAAAACTGAACGCCATCCCCCCTGAGAACACGAACAAGACAAGGATTCCCACAATCACCACTCTTATTCAACATAGTACTGGAGGTTTTGGCCAGAGCAATTAGGGAAGAGAAAGGAATAAAAGGACTCCAAATAGGGAGTGAAGAAGTGAAACTCTTGCTGTTTGCAGACGACGTGATCTTATATATAGAAAACCCCAAAGAATCCATCGGAGAACTGATAGAAATAACTAACAACTACAGTAAAGTTGCAGGGTACAAAGTCAACTTACAAAAATCAGTTGCTTTTCTATACTCCGATAACGAACTTACAGAAAGAGAACTCAAGAATACGAGTTCCATTTGCAATCACAACTAAAAGAATAAAGTACGTAGGAATAAATTTAACCAAGGAGGTGAAGGACTTATACAATGAAAACTACAAGACATTGCTGAAAGCAATTGATAATGACGTAAAGAGATGGAAAGAGATTCCATGCTCATGGATTGGAGGAATAAACATAGTTAAAATGTCCATGCTACCCAAAGCAATCTACAGATTCAATGCAATCCGTATCAGAATCCCAATGCCATTTTTCACAGAAATAGAGCAAAGAATCCTAAACTTCATATGGGGCAACCAAAGACCCAGAATTCCTAAGGCAATCCTGAGAAAAAAGAACAAAGCTGGAGGTATCACAACCCCTGACATCAAAATGTACTATAAAGCCATAGTGATCAGAACGGCATGGTACTGGTACAAAAACAGGCACACAGATCAATGGAACAGAACTGAGAGCCCAGAAATAAAACCGCACATCTGTGGACAGCTAACCTTCAACAAAGGTGCCAAGAACATACAATGGAGAAAAGATAGTCTCTTCAATACATGGTGTTGCGACAACTGGACAGCCATATGCAAAAGAACACAGGTAGACCATTACCTCACGCCATACACAAAAATAAACTCCAAATGGATCAAAGACTTGAAGACAAGTCCTGAAACTATGAAAGTCCTGGAGGGTAGTATAGGTAGTGCACTCTTTGACATCGAACTGAAGAGGATCTTTTCAAATACCATGTCTTCTCAGATGAGGGAAACAAAAGAAAAAATAAACAAGTGGGAGTTCATCAGACTAAAGAGCTTCTGCAAGGCAAAAGAAACTAGGATCAAAACAAAGAGACAACCCACCAATTGGGAGAAAATATTTGCGAATCATATATCTGACAAGGGGTTAACCTCTATAATGTATAAGGAACTCACACAACTGAACAATAGAAAAACAAACAATCCGATCAAAAAATGGGCAGAGGATATGAACAGACACTTTTCCAAAGAAGATATACAGATGGCCAATAAACACACGAAAAGATGTTCAACATCACTAATCATCAGGGAAACGCAAATCAAAACTACACTAAGGTACCACCTTACGCCTGTTAAAATGGCTACAGTCACTAAGGCTAAAAATAACAAATGTCGGAGAGGGTGTGGAGAAAAGGGAACCCTCATACACTGCTGGTGGGAATGCAAACCGGTGCAGCCGCTGTGGAAAACAGTATGGAGACTCCTCAAAGAACTGAAAATAGAACTACCATATGACCCAGCTCTCCCACTACTGGGTATCTACCCAAACAATTTGAAATCAACAATCCAAAGTAGCACATGCACCCCTATGTTCCTTGCAGCACTATTCACAATAGCCAAGACATGGAAACTATCCAAGCGCCCATCGACTGATGACTGGATAGAGAAGATGAGGTGTATACATATACAATGGAATACTACTCAGCCATTAAAAAAAGGACAAGGGGCCAGCTCTGTGGTCGAGTGGTTAAGTTCACGCGCTCCGCTGCGGTGGCCCAGGGTTCGGATCCTGGGCGCGGACATGGCGCCGCTCGTCAGGCCACGTAGAGGTGGCGTCCCACATCCCACAACTAGAAGGACCTGCAACTAAGATATACAACTATGTACCGGGGGGGTTTGGGAGATGGGGCAGAAAAAAAAAAAAAGAGAGAGAGAGAGATTGGCAACAGTTGTTAGCCCAGGTGCCAATCTTTACAAAAAAATAAATAAGTAAAGACAAATTCATACCGTTTGTGATAACATGGAAGGGCCTGGAGGGAATTATGCTAAGCGAAATAAGCCTATGCTAAGCGAAAATAAGTTTGAGATAGACAAACACCAGATGATTTCACTCATATGTGGAATATAAACAAACACATGGACAAAGAAAACAGTTCAGTGGTTGCCAGGGGAAGGGGGGTGGGGGCTGGGCACAGGGGGTGAAGTGGAGCACTTATGTGGTGACAGTCAAGAAATAATGTACAGCTGAAATCTCACATTGATGTAAACTATTATGAACTCAATAAAAAAATTTTTAAAAAGAAAGTGGCCAAATCGGTGTTGGATTGGTGGTGTCCAAAGACTATCGTTTTAGTGCTTCAGATTGCTCTCGGTCACTTTTAGTACAGCAAGGATTTTGGTCCTTATGAGTGCCTTACATCTTAGGACTGGATTCAACAAACACTACTATGAGGTAGGTGGCCTGCAGGCAATTACTTTGTGTGCCTTTTTGGAGACTGGCACTGCCACCCCACAGAGGACACCTCTCCCCAACTAGGTCCACACCCCCCCCCCCCCCCCCCCCCCCCCCCCAACCAGGTCCCCCCCCCCCCCCCCCCCCACAGACACAGAGAAACACCAAGTCCTTTTCCTCTTCTCCCGTGGGAAGTTTTTCTTCAGTGCTGAGTCCTGGCCCAGTCCTTATCCCCCCTGTCAGGCTAACTGGACCTTCTGGTCTGACCCCCGACCCCGCAGGACTCACCTCCCTCCCCCTCACACAGCTGCCTCTTCCCTTCCTTCCCCGCTCCCCCCATGAGAGAACTCTCAGAGACACACACATTTTCACAACAGGTCCGTTTTATTTAAATCACCATCAGGGCACCCTGCTGCTGTCAAATGACGTCAACACCGTTGGCCATTTCTCAGGGGCCAGATCTCAGAGACTTCTCAGATGACTCCTCTCTGAGGTCTGTGGCCTCGCTCTGAAGTTACCGGCGGTGCAGGTAGGCGCGTGAAGTGCTGGGCTTCTCCATGCTCTCTCCGTCCTCCTCTGGCTCATCTTGATTCAGCTCTTCATTCAGCCTGTGATAGTGACCGAATAGGGTTGTTCCTCTCGCTTCCTTAGATTTGACTGAAGAGGTGGGACGTTTTCTAGAGGCTTTTTTAGTGGATCTCCTTCGAAGGGGTCTTTCGGCCCCCGTGGTTTTCTTGGCCGCCTGGAAAGACAACAGGGTGAGCCCAGAAGGGCGCTGGTTTGAGGGAAGAGTCGGGGGGATGGGTGGGAACAGGGGCTTCCTGAGAAGGGACTTGGGCTGAGGAGGGGCTGTGGGCCAGGCAAGGACAGGGGAGGAGTCTTGGTGGGGGGAGTCAAAGGGGAAGAGGAGGAGCTTGGGCGGGGTCATCTCACCTTGACACTGCCTCCGGACCTGGGTTGACTTGAGGACTTCCTCATCTTCCTCTCTTTGTTCTTTGGCGACGGTTGTTCCGCGACTGTGCTAGAAGCTTGTGATTTCCCGGTCGCCTTCGCCATGTCAGTGCCTCCCAGTGGTCTGTCTACCCCAGGCCTGCTGACCTGCCTATATATACCCCTCTCCAGGACAGCGAGGGGCCACACCCTTCAGCTTTGTTTGGTCAGCAAGGCTCTCCTCTAGCCAATGGCAGCCGTGAGTGGGGCCTAGACATCACAAAGCCCCACCATGATGTCTCTTGGGGAGGATGGGGAGCAACCAAGTTGTTCTGATTGAGGAAAGGGGGCATTTTTTGACACCCCTAAAGAGCCTTCCAAACTGACCAGCTCCCCCCCACCCGCCCGCCCCATCTTCCCAGTCAATGCTGGTGGCGCACATGGCAGGGAGAGGGTGTTTCCTCCAAACTTTGCCCCACAGCCACCCTATTCAGTGCTTCATTCTCTTCTTTCCCCCTTCACCACTGCCTAGTGTTATCCGCAGCCCCGAAGGGCAAGGATGACAGGTACCGCCAAGGCCACTTGGTTGTTTAAGCAAGCAGAGTTTATTGATAAAGGGGAACAGAGCGAGGAGCGGGGAAGCAAACAACAAATCGGTACTTACAACATGCACACCACAATCAGCCTGGGAAGTCCCAATAGTTTGTATGGCGGGCGGGAGCGTCGATTGTCCGGGTCTGAGGCAAAGAGTCCTCTCCTCAGTGAGACTCCCGCTTGTTCTATGCCTGTGACTCCCTTTTATCCCAATGTTTTCTGGCTTTTGACTCAGGGTTTCAGACATTTAGATACTTTGAGTTATTTCTTCTTGTTCCCATGGGTGGGAAGATTTTATCTTTTTGTTCCCACGGATGGGATGTTTCTATAGTCCGGTCAGGCTATAGAGCCCGTCGGGGGTGGCCAGCCCAGACAAGGAACACGATGCAGGACATTTTCTTATTAACCTGTGCCTTGGGGTCACGGTCGAAGTGGCCATCTCCAGCTCCAAGCCCAGACACATTCTTTCACGTAGGCCCCAGATCCCAGTGTCCCTGGAAGGTGGGGAGGTCAATGAACTCTGTACCCCTAGTTTCTGTATGACTTGCCTAAAATCGACCCATGGTGCTGTGGCTGTGTTTAAGTCTCTGTGGAGATGTGAATCATCCCGCTTCCTGACTGCAAATTACTCTCATGCAGCTTGAAGACCCTTTACGTCTGCCAGGGACCTTTTCCATCCCACCTCCTTTTCTCGGGGTCCACGTTGCTCTCCTCAGTTTTTTCTTTTCCGGTTATAAATCACTGCCTTCATCCTGTCAGACTTCCATGAATAGACTTGCTCTACTCAGAATCGAGTCCCGTTTCAAATCTGGGACCCATGCCCACCTCAGTAGGTGGAGTACCCAGGCTTGGGTTTTCACAGGGTCAGGGGGACGAGGCAGACACACGCTACAAGTTGTGCTGGATGTTTGTATGCAGGAAACTACAACCTAAGGCTGGTGAGTTCACAAGGGGGAGGGAGGCGTTCAACATCGTGCTTGGTGTCCAGTGCAACAAGGAAGAAAACGGCATCCAGGCAGGAAAGGGAGAGGTAGCACTGTCTTTATTCACAGACCACAAGATGGTCTACACAGAAAATTCTATCAATCTAAAAACAAATGCTTCCAGCAGGAATAATTGACTTTAGCAAGGTCTCAGGATATAAGATCAACATATACAAATAAAGTGTATTTTTATATACTAGCAATGAATAATGGAAAATTGAAATTAAAAACAGTGTGTTTTAAAACAGGATGAGAAAGCCTACAAATCTGACAAAATATGTAGAAGCTCTCTACACCAAAATCTACAAAACATTGCAGAGAGAGATTAATGAAGACCTAAACATATGTAGGTATACATCTTGTTTGTGGTTTGAAGGACTCAATATTGTTAAGACGCCAATTCTTCCCCAGCTCATCGATAGAGTCAACACAGTCCCAATCAAAACCCCAGAAGACCTTTTTAAAAACATAGAAATTGACAGGCTGGTGTTCTGTAGCGTAAGCCCTGACATGTATTTTTTTTTTTCTTTTTTGTGATGCACGTGCCTGACTTAAGCTTTGATTGCCAAGGCGTCTACTTCAAAGAGAGATCCACTTCAAGAGGGCCGTCTCGAATAAACACATTGCCAGCCACAGGACTAGATAAAGAGCCAGGCCCCCTCCCCCCACGGAGGCTCCTTTGATTTAGAGAGCTTGGGTGATTTCAATAACTGATCACTGCAGCCACTTGCTTTTCTTCTCTTCCCGCGCTTTAAATTCCTGCTCTTATGTTTTACATTCACCAATAAAGAGTGAGCCCATGAAACCCTAGGCACCCACCCTCAACCCCAACGAAAGCAGAACCCCAGGCACCTGTGCTCTGTCTCTCCGGGCGACCTCATTGTGTGGCCCCAGGTATGCTGTGTAATTTCCAGGTCCTATGAGTAATAAACCTCTATTCTTTCAAAGTTTCCTGATGGTTATTGCTGAAGGGCATCTTGCAATCCTAATAAGAGCCACAAGGGCTGGTCCAACCACAACACTGGTAAATGATAGGCTGAGACCAGCACAAAACATGTTCCCATTCATATGGAAATGCAAAGGACCTAGATTAGCCAAAATAACTTTTTTTTAAAGATTTTATTTCTTTTTCCTTTTTCTCCCCAAAGCCCCCCCGGTACATAGTTGTATATTCTTCGTTGTGGTGCCTTCTAGTTGTGGCATGTGGGCCGCTGCCTCAGCGTGGTTTGATGAGCAGTGCCATGTCCGCACCCAGGATTCGAACCGACGAAACACTGGGCCGCCTGCAGCGGAGCGCGCGAACTTAACCACTCGGCTATGGGGCCAGCACCCCCCCAAAATAACTTTTAAAAAGAGAACAGAGTTAGAGAGTTTGTTCTACTTGACTGCAAGGCTTGTTATAAAGTGACAATAACCAAGACAGTGAGGAATCGGCATAACGTAACAACAGAAATATATTCATGGAACAGAGGAGAGAGTCTAGAAATAGACCCACACATACATGCATACACAGGCAACTGATTATCGAGAAAGATGCAGAAGATTAGAGGTGAAAGGGCAGTCTTTTCAACAATTGGATCTGGAACAACTGGATAGCCACATGCAAAAAGCACAGTTTAATCCGAACCTTGCTCCATATAAAAAATGACACAAAATGGCTCCCAGACCCCCGTGTCAAAACCAAAATTATAAAGCTTCTTGGAGAATCCATAGGAGAAAATCTTTGTTACCCTGAGCTAGTGTGGTAAGTTTGAGGATTTCGAGGTTGACCAAGGAAGAGACGGGACCACGAGAGGCCGGAACACAAAAGCTTTATTGAGCGGCACTTGGACAGGGCTGCATGAGAGGAGAAGTCCCTCCCAGGAAGAGACCTTCCAGAGACAGAGGCACAAGGCCACCACCCAGAAAGGGAATAAAGTAAGGGCCCTCCCAGGAGAGAAGGGGAAATGGGAGAGGGGCCTTCACGTATCTGGGAGATGGTGCTCAGCAGTATGGGGAGGAAGCCAATTCCTCTACCCTCTAGGTCCTTCTGGCTGGCCTAAGAAATAAATTGACATGAGACAGAATAACAGGAGAAAATCAAAGTTTAGTAACATGTATACATGGGAGAAACCCAGGAAAACTGAGCAACTCACCAGAATGGCCAAAACCACCACCTTAAATACCATCTTCAGCTAAAGACAAAGGAGGATGTCGGGGGTAGTGGTTTGGGTCTTCAAAGGGGAGGAAAGCAATTTACATGGAGATGGAAATGCAAATGTTTGTTAAACAAGTGTTTGCTATGACCCGAGAGACGCATTTTGGGGTGGCCAATTCTGATCCTCCACAGCAGCAAGGCGGGAGTCTCTGGGTCAGAGAACTCCAGAGGGCAGTAGCAGTCAGGGATATTTTATTGCTGCAGGCTTTGTCCTATCTACGGTCAGCAGGTGTTGACGGCATCTTTGTGGGACACGCAAAGTAGGCAGGCTCTAAATGGCTACAAATATGTTTGTTTGAAGTATATTTAAAGAAACTGGATCCATAATAATTTGACTTTGCCACCAGTAGACTTTGGGCTAAAGACCCTAGCCTGCTGTGAAGAAGTAAACAACACGGGGGCCAGTTTAGGCCAATACGTAGGGGCCATCGTTGGCCCATTTACATAACTTCTTAGATACAAGGAAAAAAATCCATTAATGAAAAAAATTGATCAACTGGACTTCATCAAAACTCAAAACTCCTTTTCCTTTAAAGATACTGTTCAGAGAGTAAAAAGACAAGCCACGCATTGGGAAAATATATTTGCAAATCACATATCTGATAAAAATCTTGTATCAAGAATGCGTACAGAACTCCCAAACTTCAATAAGAAAGAATCAAACAACCCAATAAAAAATGGGCAAAGATTTGAACACTTTCCCAAATAGACATACAGATGGCAAAGAGTCATACAACTAGAAGCTCAGCATCATTAGCCATTATGGAAATGCCATTAAAAACCGCAATGAAGTACCACTACACACCTATTAGAATGCCTACACTGAAAGACTGACCATACCAGATGCTGGCCAGGATGTGTAGAACACTGGAATTCTCACACCCTGATGGTGAAAGCTGACAAGAGATTTTCACATATTGAGGTATGTGGGGTAACTATTCAGAAAGTAGAGTAGTGTTTCCGTGGGGCGGACGGTGAGAACAGGGTTTAATGACAAGCGGCACGAGCTATCTCATGCAGGTGAAGGGTATTTTCTAACACTTGCTGCGATGGTGTGTAACTCAGTAAATTTAGTACAAATACTTAACTGAACATTTAAAATGGGTACATTTTAAGGCAGACACCCCCAATCCCTACAGGGCCATTCGGCAGCTGGCTGCCGGCCTCCTAAGAGAGAGGCGTCACAGTCCTGAGGGGACTGAAGGGTGTAGCACAGGGGCCTGAAGGTGCAGGTGGCAGGGGGGGATTCCTGCAGCCAGCTTCCCGTGGGGCAGCTCCTCTTTTGAACAACTCCACACAATCTGGCATTTGGACACTAAAGGTCCAATGTGCATGGCTTAGGTCTCTCAGTGAGGAAACAAGAGTGGTCTGTGTCCTGTGTTGTCATGGCTTGAGAATTAATCCATGGCCCCCGTGGTGACCTTGCTTCCACTCTCAAAATCAACCCTGGAAAACTGTAAAATGGAGAAGGAAATTACCTACACACACACAACAAAACTCACAAAGAATCTCAATATCTGCACACCTGTTAAAATGTGCAAAATCTGGTACACAGGCATCACCAAATGCTCTCAAGGATGTGGAGCAGCAGGTGCTCTCATTCATTGCTGATGGGAAGGCAAAATGGTATAGCCACTTTGGAAGACATTTTGGCAGTTACTTATAAAACCAAACATACATTTTCTTACTACATGATCCAGCAATCCTATGGGTATTTGCTCAAGAGAGGTGAAAACGTATGTCCACACAAAAACATACACACAGATACTTAGGTCATCTTTGCTAATTATTGCCAAAACATGGAAGCAACCAAGATGCCCTTCAGTAGGCGAATGGGTAAATAACCTGTGATACATTCATAGAGTGGAATATGATTCAGTGCAAAAAAGAAATGGGCTATAAAACCATGAAAAGACATGGAAGAACCTTAAAGGCATAGTACCAAGTGGACAAAGCCAATCCGAACAGGCTGCCTACTGTATGATTCCAACTATATGAACATTCTGGAAAAGGCAGATGATGGAGACAGTCAAAAGAGCAGTGGTTGCCAGGGATTGTGAGGGGAGGGCGCAACAGTCAGAGCACAGGGGATTTTTAGGGCAGTGAAACTCCTCTGGATGACACTCTAACAATGAACACATGTCATTATACATTTGTTGAAACCCATAGAATGTAGAACAGCAAGTGTGAACCCTAATGTAACTCATGGACATTGAGGGATATGATGTGTTAATGTAGGTTCATCGATTATAAGAAATGTCCCATGCTGTCGGGGATGTTGATAATGGGGGAGGTGATGCATGTGTGGGGGCAGGGGGTAAATGGGAAATCTCTGTACCTTCCTCCTCATTTTTCTGGGCTCCTAAGAGGCTCTAAAAAAAGAAAGTCTCCAAAACCAACACACAATATGAATAACAATATCTAAACAACAGAACAGGAGAAAGCCCCGGGGGAGACTGAAGACTGTGGTGAGCTGGTGCTTGTGTTTGGGTGCGGATGTGGGCAGGGGCAGCCACGTCGGGAAGGGCTGTAGGCTGCATGCATGCAGATGACAGGATGGGGAGGAGGAAAGTTTTCAAACTTTTGCTCCTGCTTCACCTGCTGTACACATCTGAAGCAGACCCTCAGTCCACATAAGCCTGTGGCCTTGGGGCAAAACCAGGACAGTGGGAAAGACAGGTTGGTTGAGGCATTTGAGTCCAGAGTCTGTGCTAACAATCACCTGAAACCATCTTAGTGGGTGAGGACTGGTCTTTCAAAAGATTCTCATTTTAATAGAATATAAAGAATAGACAATACCAATTGGGATAAAACATCCACAAATCATTTATCAGGCAAGAGGTTGATCTCCAAAACATATAAAGAACTTATGTAACTCGACAAAACAAACAAACAAACAAACAACCCGATGCAAAAACGGGCAGAGGAAATGAACAGACATTTTTCCAAGGAAGATATACAGATGGCCAACAGACACATGAAAAGATGCTCAGCATCACTAATTATTAGGGAAATACAAATAAAACTACAATGAAATATCACTTTACACCAGTCAGAATGGCTATGATTACCAGGACAAAAACCAACAAATGTTGGAGAGGATGTGGAGAAAATAGAATCCTTATACACTGCTGGTGGTAATGCAAACTGGTGCAGCTACTATGGAGATCAGTATGAAGATTTCTCAAAAAAATTAAAAATAGAAACACCATATGATCCAGCTATCCCACTACTGGGTATTTATCCAAAGAAATTGAAATCAATGGTCCAAAGAGATTTATGCACCCCTATGTTCACTGCAGCACAATTCACAATAGCCAGGATGTGGAAACAACCCAAGAGCCCTTCTAAAGATGAATGGATAAAGAAGATGTGGTATATATATACAATGGAATACTACTCAGCCATAAGAAGGACAAAATTGTCCCATTTGCAACAATATGGATGGACCTGGAGAGTGTGATTTTAAGCGAAATAAGCCAGAGACATAAAGACAAAATACTGCATGATTTCACTCATATGTGGGAGATGACAAATACATGGATAAAAAAAACAGATCAGTGGTTACCAGAAGGGAAAAGGGTAGGGGTGGGGTGGGCGAAAGGGACAAAGAGGCACATATGTATGGTGATGGATAAAAATTAGACTACTGGGGATGAGCATGATGAAGTGTCTTCAGGAATTGATAAACAATAATGTACACCCGAAATTACACAATGTTAGAAACCATTATAATCCCAATAAATTTACTTAAAAAAAAAGGATAGACGAAACAGAATAGGGAGTATCAGAGCAAAACACATGAAGAGAAGGTTTTCTTTCATCAAATAAGCATACACACATATCTAGTCTTCATATAGCTATAAAGACATAATAGGAACATACGTGCATATACACGTGCCTAGGTGCATACTCGCGTGGCATGTCCACACACGTGTCTAGCAGCACATATCAGCTACAAATGTGTTCTAGATGTAGATACAGGGCTCCCGCAGCGGGCAGACATGTACAATGTATTTCTTACTAGGAAGGAGGATAAACGAGTGAAAATCCCTGCACTGAGCACGCAATAGGAGGTCACCATAAACCCGGAGGAGCATCCTGAAGCCCCCGCCGCTGCTCAGCCTCGTCAGCACAAACGCGATCCCGAAAAGAAATGGTTCGCAGAGTCCGGCTGGCTGGTGCCGAGACCCCACGGGAAGGGGGCTTCTCCTGTGAACCCCTCGGCCCTGGGCGCCGCAGCCCCCATCCAGCCCTTCCCTGGGATGGCAGCCCTTCTCGGCCAGGGTGGACGAGGACCCTCCCGAGGGAGGCCGGAGGGCTGCTCCCGCCCCAGAGCACAGGCCCACAGAAGCCCCGCGCCCCTCCTGTGCACTCTGGGGGACCCCGGGCAGGGCTGTCAGCCGAGGGCTACCCGCTCCCTCCGCAGCCAACAGGGGGTCAAAGCCTGGGGGTGAGGGGCCCAAACACAGGGGGCAGGGGCGGGGGCCCAGGACCCGCCAGAGACAAGGAGAGGAGCAGAGGGCTGGCAGAGGGACCCCCGGATGCCTCTCTGCCCGTGCTGTCAGCCCCGGGAGACCCGTGGTCACGATGACCGGATGTGACGTCCCCTGGCTTCCGCCTCGAAGGTCTGGGGACGCGAGGGCCTCGCTGAGGGAGGCCGGATTCAGGGCAGCAGAGGGAAGGAGCCCAGGCCCCTGCCAGGCGCCCAAGGGAGCCCCGGGGGCAGGACACTGAGCGCAGGGCGTCTAGGTCGAGGACCCCAGAGAGTCCCTCCCGGCTCCTGTCATCAGCCCTTGGCGTCCCCCGGCTTAGTGGCCCGAAGTGACCTCCAGAGACTTCCCCGGGGGTCTCAGGGGAGTGAGGGCCTCGGGTCCACAGAGGGAAGATCCTGGGACCTGCCAGGGCTCAAGCTGAGGACCCCGAGGGAGGACACAAGGGGACGGCACAGAAACACGCCCCTGCTTTCAGCGCTGGGAGGCCCCAGGGTGCCATCACCAGAGGTGGCCTTTCCTGCCTTGGGCATCCAGGTCTGAGAGAGACTGGGGACTGGTCAAAGTGTTATAGGCTTTTAATTAATACCAGCCCTGATATCACTTCCTCTACCTTAAACCCAGTGTATATGGGGTTAAAACCAAAAGCACTCATCCCCTTTCCCTGCTGCTTTAGTCACACTCATGTGTAAATATCTGTTTCTTTAATCCTTGACTAGCTGAGCTTTAGGACCAAATAGAAGCTGCAAATTGTTAAAGCCCACGTGGCCTCACACTGGGCTCACACTAAAATTTTGGCTAACACTGGGTCTTTGAAGTTTATTACAGGGAAACTGATGTCCAGAGAATATCCCAAAACTAAAGCTTCCCAGGCCCCATCTCCTCGGGTTCCTGGCTCTAGAATCCACCATCCACCATGGAAGCAGACAACCAAGGGCAGCCATCTGCGGATTCCCTTATCTCACAGGCTCCCCCTCCCTGCAAGCTGATTAAGGCTGATGGGAAAGTTCTGACCAGCAAGGTCACAGGCTCCACCCTCCCTACAAGCAGCATACCTTTAAAAACCCTGTAGCTATTTCTTAAGGGAGAGCCAGCAGTTCCTGAGGCACTAGCCAGCTGTGAGTTCCCTTTACCTGGTAAAGAAAGTAAAGCTGTTTTTCTTTTTCAACCAAGACTCTGTTCTCATTATTTGGATTGGCACCAGGTCCAGAGACCAAATTTTCGATAACAACTTGGTGACCCACATGGGACTCTTGGGTGGTCTCTGCTGAGACCCCCTCAGTTTGATTGGACGCTCCCAAGTCAATCTCCATGCCTGCCCCAAGTGGGGAAGTGGAGGGTTGGAGAAAAGCTCAGAGAGGAGAGATAGCTGAGGACCAATGTTTACTTGGCTGGACTCCACCCCAGGTCCAATCCAGGTCTGCTCCCTTGGCCAGACTCAGCGGAATGCCTTGGACAGCCAGAGAGACTGCTCCAGCAGCTGCAGAAGCCAGTTTTGCTTCGGGGTCCTTCCCTCCTGCTCCCTCCCCTTGGCAGTGCTTTGGATCTTGGTTACCAGGGAAACTGGTACCTTGGGGAAAAAGAAAGCAGCAAAAAGAGAAGTCAGGATGCCCAGGCCAGATTTTGGTAAGTCCCTAGGTGTGCACACTGAGGTCCCTTGTCCTTGCTCATTTGGGAAGATCTGTGGGGCAGATCTTCATTTGTTGGGTGCCGCCAAGTGTAGGACAGGGACTAAGCTGGGAGTGGAAGCATTTTGGTTTGGGTTTTGGTTTGGTTTGGTTTTGGTTTCTGTGTTCTGGCTTCTATTTGGTGGCTGAGGGTTTTTGGGAAAGTGCACTTGTTTGGTCTCTGGTGGTTGTTTGTCTGTTTGTCTGCCCTCTTAAAAGTGTTAACATGATAGGCACCACATCTATTCCACCTAAGAGACCCTTGGGGAAGATTTTGGCTGATTGGTCAACCCGTAGTTATAAGCCAATGACAAAAAAATATGGTATTTTATTGTAACACCACCTGGCCGATGTGTGTCTTGGAAAGTGAGGAAAGATGGCCATTGAATGGAACTTTAAATTATAACACTATCTTGCAGTTGGAGTAGTTTTGTGAGAGGTCTGGAAAATGGGATAAGATTCCATACGTGCAGGCTCTTACGCAGTTGCGTAATCAGGAAGGTGACTGGCCAGGGACCAAGCTGATGGTCCAAAGAAAGCGAAGCCTCCAGCAGTCAAAGATGCTCAGACACCAGAAGAAAAACTTAATGAGGACATGGCTGCCCTAAGTGTGTTGAATCCTTTTAATACTAATCTCAATGTGACACAGCCGCCAATCGCAAGTGCCCCAGACATTAGAAGGAAGCTCAATAAGGTCAAAGGGGCCATAGCCATGAGTTCTGGTCAATTGCTGGAAATTGCTTTGAAAGTCGATAACGTTCAAGAGGAGCATGAGCCAAGCCAGTCAAGGTGCTTTACACAGCTCCCCCAGATGGGAGAAACAGAAAAGGGGATCCAAAGCCAGGGAGGAATTACACCAAAAATTAGAGAAAAATCAATGTGCCTATTGCAAATAAGAGGGGCACTGGAAAAACAAGTGCCCTAAGTTAGAAAAAGGCATCAAAGAGAAAAAGTGCGATCCTCCAAAGAGGCTCATGACCGCTCAAGTCCAAGACTCAGAGGGGGAAGATGACAATTGATGGGGCCCAGGGTTCCTTGCCATGCTGGCGGCTCCCATTCCAATAGCCCTCCATGAGCCCCAGGTGCCAATGACAGTGGGGACACAATAGGCTGACATTCTAGTGGATCCTGGTGCCACTTATTCAGTGTTAAACTGCAAGTTGACATCATTAAGTAATTCCTTGGTTACCATTGGAGTCACTGGTGAAATGCAACCGAGACCCATGCTGCAACCGCTGGAATGCACCTTGGAAAGACAAACGCTGAAACGGCTTTTTGTATATACTACATTGTCCCCTTCCCTTCCTTGGGCAAGATTTGCTTTGTAAACTGAATGCTCAGATAACTTTCTTACCAACAGAGAAGCAGCTCCACCTACAGGTGCCACTGGAAAATACACTCAGACTACAGGCCCTCCTGGGGAAAAAAAAAAAAAAAAAAAAAAATGGCCATAAGAATGCCCTCACCAAAAATCTAGCATCTTAAGTGTCTTCTCCACAAATATTAATAAAAAAGGCTTAAAACAAAATTTGGATTCATAACTAGGGAGCTTTGTACTACCATGCCTGATTCATGGCTGTAATTTTAAAAACAATAACTATGGAAACTCTGTGTATATATGTCTATATGTATGCTATATATGTGTGACATTTTACCTCTGGATGGTATAGCCAAAATTAAAAGCTCTGTTTAATTAGCTTAAAGTAAACATATATATAAATTCTAAATGTAATAAAAAAGTAGTCCAAAGGTGTTTCAGGTTCAGATGATATAAAATGATCTTTGGTAAATAAGAACTTGTTTAAGTTTGTTGGTTTAGTTGAAATAAACATGTTTTGAGAGTTATCAACATTGGATGTGATACAAACGTTATCTCTGTTACAAAATTTATCAGCAAAAAGTAACAACTTAGAATAATAGCTGATTTTGTCTAATGCCTCATAAAGATTTCATTGGTAATCTGAACATAATTGTTAAAAATACGTAATTAAAATAAATAAGAGTTTTGGGATCCGATAGTTATGTTTTGCAGTATATATACTTGAAAAACAGCTTCCAGAATCTTTTTGAACAACTTAAAACTTTAAAATTTTGCTAAATTAAATGATAGAATTCTATTGAGTATCTAGGTCATTTTCACATAAGGTAAAATATTAGAAATTGATTACTAAGCATAGATTTGTCTGCCTTTGGTTTCTTATCCCAGAGAAACTGAAAGGTGATTAGGTTTATTGATAAACATGTTTTATGTATGCTGCAAAATTTTCTATGAGAAAGCACATATTTCTAAAAAGCCTGTATACAAGGAAAGTAAAACGTATGTTTCAAGTAAAAAAAGGTATAAAGAATGGAGATATTTTTGTTTGTTTTGTTAAGAAAGATAAATTTGTCCTAAAGTACTAGAAAAGAAAAAAAGGCAAGGCATGGAGAAAATTCTGAGTGTAAGAAGTAAGTGACAGAAAGTTTGTGGAAGTAAAATTCTGAAGAGTTTTATGCATGGTCAAGTTGGCTGAGATATAAATAAATTAAATTAAATAGATGAGTTTCAACATCAAGGGTAAGCTGGCGCAAAATTAAAATTTGGCATTCTCTCTCTTAAAAGGATAATCTTCTCAAACTTTTGGTCTGTTCTTGATAGGTTATAAAAGATTTTTCTTTATTTTTGAGTAATTTTTGACAAGCTCTCTGCCTAAAAATATTCAAATCCAGAATAAAGGCTTTCTTTTGACCTGGAAGAGGAGGGAGAGTTTCTCTGGGGATTTTCAGAGGGCCCCTGGGACTTCTCAGAGAGCTTTACTCTCTTCCTTTAAGGAGGGAAATACTAAACTAATTAGGCTTATTTGGTATGTTAGAATACATGAGAAACATTTCAAATAAGTAATAATAAATTTTCTTAGATGGTATGATGTGGATAAATGTTATTGATATAAAAGTTTAAAAATTATATAAAATTCCTAAAATTCTGATCTGTCTTGGTTATCAGTTGTAATTCTGGTTATTATCTCAAAGTGTTATATGTCACAGATATGGTTGAGTATCTTTGTCATTTGCCATTTTTGAATGTTTTGTTATTTCCAGACAATAATTGTTTTACTCTGATGTTTTTACAGATGTATTTCATCTTCAGAAAAATTCATGGAAAGGACTCTGACACTTGCTCTAAAATGTGAGTTTCTGATAACCTTTCAGGTTGTGAAACTAAGCTGGGTAAAAAAAATTACAGAAATGTAACTGAAAAAATGATGGACTCATAAAATCACCAACAGAAGACCAAGAGTTGGTTACATGAAACTAAATGAACTGATAAAAATATTTATAATTTTTATTAATTTTGTTTAAAATATTACTAAATTTTAATGTTTTGTTTTTTCAGATTTCAGGAAATCTTTTTCTCTTAAGAAACTATAACATCACAATTTTCAAGCAAGATTGAAGCATTTATCTTCTTCTCCCTATCTTATCCCTCCAGAATTAAAAAGCTCTTGATAAGCAAGTATTCTTATTTTCATGGCAATACAGTTGTTTGCATAAGTTCTGGGAATACAGAAGAGAATGTGTTTAAACATAATATATGTCCCTGCCACCAATAGGAGTATAGATAAACCAAAATGTAAAATGTTAGGCATTATGGACTGGATTCCTCCTGGTATTCAGGAAAGTAAACTTCAAAACCAGTCACCAATACTTGCTTTTACACCATTCAGTATCAAAGTGTGATGATCTGACGTTTGTTGTAACCAAGTATTTAATAAGAAGCATTTCTTTTTGAGGGGCTCACACAGCAGCAGACATGACTCTCTTTTAAGTTTATTTCAGGTTCTCCACCTTCAGTTTGTAAGCCTTCAGGAAAAAGGACAGCTTCAGTTTTCAATGATTCCAAATGAAAACAGTGGGGAAAAAAATTGAAAATGTTAGTTTGGAGATTTCTAGCCAGATATTTCAGGAGATTAGAAGAATTCAGGATGCAGTCCAGTTAACAGATATAACAAAAACCTCGAAGGCAATTAACATAACCAGAATCCAACAT
>NC_060276.1:3386513-3478512 GCF_021613505.1 Equus quagga
GCAGTTGTCTTATCCTAGCTGTTGCACCTCATCCATTCTCACCTCTTCACCCACAAGCATCTCAGAATTCATCCTGCTGCCTGAGCAGATTCTGCTCTTTATCACTTTTTTGTCTTGTGTACACAGTTCTCTCTGCCTGGAATGCCCTGAGACTGATTTCCAACTGTCTAAAGAATTGCTTCTCGAAAGACTCAGCTCAAATGCCACCCCCTCCAGGACACCTTGTTGGATTGCAATCCCTTTAGTTATTTGGCTGCTGGAGTAATTTGTAGCTCAGAGAACCTATTACTGATTTCCTTATGTAATGATTAGCTGGCCACAGGTCTCCCTGCACCTCCAAATTGTGTACATCGATAAAGCAAGGGCAAAGTGTGACCTATGACGAAGTGCCCAGTAGAGCAGCGAATAGACGCTTTACAAATCTGTGGCATTGAAGCTAACCAAAATCCTCTAGACGAGAACCAAGACCATGTCCCTTTACCGTAGGCTATTTCAACTTGGGACCAGCTCCTGGCATATGAGACTAATATGGGCAGGTGGAGGCCCGGAAGCCACATAAATGTGCAGGATAGTTTACCAAATCTCTGCCCAGTCAGTCAATTTACACAGGTAGTTGGATTCTGCCTACAGATGAAGCTGCAGTGTGGGCAGAGAATTACTCATCTGTTCAAGACACAGCCAGGATTCTTCCAGACCAGAGAGCTGTGCTTGGCAGGGGTACAAATAGCTTCAATTTCCGGATCTTTAACAACTTGGTCTGAGTAATAACATAGACCTACCTCATAGCTGCCTGCAGTGAGGGCCAAAAATCCCCAAGCTTTATGTCTGAGATGAAACTTGTCCTTAGCATTAAACCTAAATCCTCAAAGCTCCAGACAGGGTCCTGATGAATAGACTGACTGAGCCTTGGGACTCCTTGGGAGGGAGAGAACATTGCTGGGCCGAAGGCCCAACCAAGTGAAGCAGAGAAGCCCCGGGTGGGCTTTTGAACTGCTTATTGCCTCTCAGCAAGCCTCTGGTGGTGGCATAAGGGTGGCACAGCTCAGACTGCCACATTAAGGGGGCCACAGTAACTGCACCTGGGTCTCAACTTCCTGCTGAGGGTTTCAGGGCTTCTTGTTCTCTAAAGAGATGTGGTATCTGTCAATGTCTACAGGCACCTAGGTGAATTACAAGACAGAAAGCAAAGTAAACCATAAACAAACAAAAAAAATGTCTCCAATCCCAGAAAACTGACTTCTACTCTGTTACTGGGCAAAGCCAAAAGACCAAGAGACCCAGGTCACGTCCCTAGCAACTGTGGAGAGATGGTTGATGGGTAAACTACAGAAAGAACAGTGAGGTCATAGTGGCTTTCAACCCAGGAGCTCCAAGATTAGCAAATGTTGCTTCCTCTGTGTCCACTACCTACCCAGAGCCTTGAGATCAGTATTCAAGTCTCAACTTTGTCATGTGTTTGTGAGTTATCACTTGTTCAGTTCAGTTCAGTGCCCTGAAGTCCTAAATTCTGACCACTACCTACAAAGCAATCTTACATAGGGTTGCCTAAAAAGCATAGCCTAAGGCAAAGTTTGCATCCTAAGGTTTTATTTAGAAATTCAGTCTTAGGACAGCCGGCATGAAAGAAAAAGTGAAATGAGATAAGAAAGGAGAGAAAGCAAATGGCAAGTGGTAAATTACGGAGCTGGCCACCGTTTCAAAAGAGATTCAGCCAGTTGCTCAGTCACGTTAAACATCTATGGACAGGTGGAATGGAACCACCTTGTCTCAAAATAGTCCATCCTATCTCCTATCATCCTATCTCCCATCTCATCCTATGTTGCTTATCATTGAAACTCAGAAGCTGTTACCTCACCTGCACTTCCAGGTTGTGTTATCTGGCCCCTCACTTACAGAAATGAGATTCCATATTCCATAAGGCAAGTCATCTGAAGTCTAGAAGCTTCTATTGGGTCCAGTTAGATCAGGCCTGAGTAACACCATAGTGGACTCAATGGAGATATAATGGAACCTAGCCCTCACTTGGGGTAGGGAGGGGGAATGACTGAAACAACTAGCAATGCTAAGTAATAAGGCAATAGCAGTGGCAAATGGGGCTTTTCATTGACAAAGTGATCTCATGTCTGGAAGGCAGGTGGGTCTGAGTAAAGCTGGTGTGGCAAGTAACTTGAATCTAAAACAGAGAGCCTGATTGGACCAGCTTTATCTGGTGACACGCTCCTTGCTCTCTGCACTTCAGCCACACTGAACTTTTGTAATTTTCCAGATCTGTATTGTTCAAATAGCTATAGCTACTTAAACGTAAATTTAATTTTAAATGAAATTTTAATTTTAAATAAAACTGGGACTTGCACTTCTGGCCAAGATGATGTAGCAAGGACTGGATTCATACTCCTGCCTGCGGAAACAAAAATATATGAAACAATAGTTTTCAAGACACTGGGCATCAGCCAACAAAGGAAATGGGAAACAAAGGTGGTAAGCACTATGATTGTCCCAGCTTACTGCCTTGAAAGAGTTTCCAAGCTGTGATGCAAGGAGGGGGAACCCAGGCAGAGCCTGAAAGTTTCCCTCGGTTGAGGAGATGGAGCTGAGAGTCTGGGGAGAAAACGGCACTACAGTTCAAATGCAGAATATAGGAGAGGAGAGAGATGTACAGAAAAAGAATTCCAGAGGTCTGCAGAGGGTTCCCCTCAAGTACTCAGCTGAGTACTGATCAGCACATGAGTGTGAGGAAATGACTCAAGGCTGGGGAAAGAAAGGATGAGAGTGAAGAACATAGTACTCCCACAGAGACTGGCATAGGACCTGCTCCCACCAGTCGACTGGAAAAACTCATAATTCACTTGGCATTTGGTAGGGTACCCAGTAGAATCTTCCTTCAGCAGTGGGGAATTATTAGTCCTAATCTGAGCAATGCCCCACTCCCACAAAATAAATATTAAAAGCAAGACACAAAGGGATAAAACTGTTTCTAAGTAACTTAACTGAATGCCAGAAAAAAGCTCAAGAATATTTAAAGGAATATAAAAATATCTAGCTCCTGACAAGGTAAAATTCAAAATGTCTGGTTCGAAACAAACATTAGCAGGCATGCAATGAACCAGGAAAATCTAAAACAACAACAAAGAGAGAAAGCAATCATTTGGGAAAAAAACCCACAGAACTGACAAAAATGTCAGAATTAGCAGACAAGAACATTAAAACAATGATTATAATTGTGTTCCATATGATAAAAAAGTTAAGTAAAGACATGGAAGATATAAAAAGACACAAATAAAACTTCTACAGAAAAAAAACTACACTGTATGGGATAAAAAATGCATTGTATGAGATTACCTAATAGAAGATTAGATATTGAAGAAAAAAATATTAGTGACCTTGAAGACATAGCAACAGAAACCATCCAAAATGGAAAGCCGAGAGAAAAGGGAAATTTTTTAAGAATAGCAGTGCATCACTGAGCTGTAGACCGACTTCAAGGGGCCTAATAAACATGTAATTGGAGGGGGAAGAAAGATTGTGACAAAATAATGGTTAATTTTTTTTCAAATTTGATGAAAACTATAAATCAAAAAGCACGACAGACACCAACCAGACGAAACATGAAGAAAACTACACTGAGACACATCATATTCAAATTCTGAAAACCAGTGGTAATGAGAAAATCTTAAAGGAGACAGAAAAAAGAGACGTTACCTATAGATGCACAAAGATAAGGATGACACAAGATTTCCTTTGGAAATATGCAAATAAATAGACAATGGATCAATATTTTTAAAGTATTGAAATAAAAAGAAAACTGTCAACCTAAAACTTCATATCCAGGAAAAATAGCATTCAAAACTGAAGTGCTATGAAGGCTTTTTCAGACATACAAAAAGCGAAAGCTAGCACCAGTGGCAGATGTTCCCTACAAGACAGGTTGTAGGGAGGAAACAGAAAGATGGAAGGAAAAGGATAATAGATAGACATGTGAATATAAATGATTCAAAATTATCCAAAAATGGTGACTATGTGGGTAAATACATGTGATATTTTTTCTTATTATTGAAAACTTTTTGAAAGATAATCACAGTTTAAGGAAAAACAACAAAGTACTGTGTGGTTTATATATGTAGAAGTAAAAGGTGTGTCAATAATAGCAAAGAGGCTGGGAGGAAACAAGTGGATGTGTACCCGTAAGGTTCTTACACTCCGCATGACATGCTATAGTGTTACCGGAAGGTAGACTGTGATAAATCACAGATGTCCGCTATAAACCCTAAAAGAACCGCTAAAATAACAAAACAAAGAGTTATAGCTAATAAGTAAAAAAAGAGTAAATAAAATTGAATCATAAGAACATACAGTTAATTCAAAAGAGGGAAGAAAAAGAGGACAATGAGACCAAAGAACAGATGGGACGAAAGGAAAACAAATAGCAAGATGATAGATTTAAACCTAATGATATCAACAATCCTATTAATTGCAACCTGTTTAAATATGACAAAAAGCAGAGATTGTCAGATTGGATAAAGAAGCATTACCCACTTTTATCTTGCCTACAAGAAACACATTTTAAATACAAAGACATAAGTGGATTAAAAGTAAAAGGATGTGAAGAGATAAACCATACTAACACTGTTAAAAAGAAAACTAGAGGCTGTATTAATATCAGACACAGTAAATTTCAGACTTAAAAATATGCCATGGATAAATAAGGTCATTTAGCAATGATCAAGAGATCAATTCATCAAGAGAATATACAATTCATAACATTTCTGTACTTTACAGCTGATCTTTAAAATACATGAAGAAAAAAGCCTGATAGAATGGCAAAAAGAAAAAGACACATATCATTATGTTCAGAAATTTTGATACCCTTTTCTGAATAAATAGAAAATCAGTAAGGATAGAGATGTATTGAAAGACATTATCAACCAACGTGACCTAACTGACATTTATAGTACACTTTACACACAACAGAAGAACACGCATACACAAGTGATCTTGCTCTAAGATCTGGAACAAGATAAGGAGTCTACTTTCACCACTTCTATTTAACAGTGTACTAGAGATTCCAAACGGTGCAATAACCTCACCAACCCCTCAAAAAAGAAAGAAAAATAAAAGCATGTAGACTGGAAAAGAAGAAATAAAACTCTATTTGCAGATGACGCGAGCATCTACATAGAAAATCTGACTGAATCTAAAACAAATTTCTAAAACTAAGTTACTTTGGTAAATGCTGTAGTCAGAATAACAGTCCCCCAAAGATGTTCAAGTCTTAACCCCCAGAACCTGTGAATATGCTACATTATACGGTAAAAAGAACTTGGCAGATGTGAGTAAGTTAAAGATCTTGAGATGAGTCTATCATTCTGGATTATTCAGTTGGGCCCTTACATAATCACAAGAGTACTTATAAGGGAGAAGCAGAAGGAGCAGAGTCAGAGAGAGATTGGGAGATGCTATTCTGCTGGCTTTGAAGATGGAAAATGGGGCTAATGAGCCAAGGAATGCAGGCAGCCTGTAGAAGCCAGAAAAGGAAAGGAATCAGAGTCTCCCCAAAGCCTTGAGAAGGAACAGAGTCCTGCTGACACCTTGATTTTAGCCCACTGAGACAGATTTTGGACTTCTAGTCTTCAGAATTGTAAAATAATAATTTTGTGTTGTTTTAAACCACCAAGTTTGTGAAAAGTTGGTACAACAGTCATAGGAAGTTAATATAGCAACTTTATGGGATATAAGATCAATATACAAAAATCACTTGTGTATCTATATACTGTTAATAAATAAACAAATTAAAATAAATAGCAATAGTATTTATAATAGCTTCAAAAACTGTGAAATGCTTAGAGATAAATCTGACCAAATGAACAAATAAACAAAACACTTTCATGGTGAAAATTACAAAACGTTGCAGAGAAAATTAAAGACCAAAATAAATGGAGAGATATACTCTGTTCCTGGGTCAAAAGACTCAATATTTTTTAAAATGTTAATTTTCCCCTAATTGTTTTATCGAGTCAATGCAATTCCAATCAAAAATAACCAAAGGAATATTTTGTAGAAATAAGCACTCTGATGTTAAAAGTAACATGGAAATGCATACAACTTGTAATAGCCAAGACAACTTTGAAAGAGAGGAACAGGGGCTCACATGGGCCCCTTGGGAAGAGAGTGTTGTTTACAGTTGTCAGGGTTCCCCAAGAGAGACCTACATCAGTGGGTGGGCACAAACTGACAATGCCTCCAACAGGGCTTCCTGGATGGTTGCTATGCCTTAGGGTCCCCAGTTTAGTTTAGATTAGTACGCTATCCCATGTCCAGCCCAGGGCCATGCTCACTTATATAGTGGCCTGTGTTAGTCACCTTTTAAAGGATGCCAGAGGAGGAGGACAGTTTCACTGAGATTACCATGGTTTGTGCTAGGAACAGAACAACAAATTGCTTGTCACTAAGTGATATTTTGTAGACTGATGAATCTGCCATGGATGCATAATGATTTAAAATCAAAACTCTTCAAGAACCAGCTTTTCAGAAAAACAACATATGCCTTACTTATCTCGAGGAAATGGCAGGAAAGTCCCCTTGGGAAGTGTCCCCATTTCCCTAGCATACTATCTAGAGCCCAAAACAGAGGGCATGGGATGTATGTAGGGGAGGAGGCATGTGTTGTCCTACTCTGCCCTTTCAGCTATATTGTCAGTCTAGTTTCTGCCTGGGTAACCATTTCTGCAGAGCCTAAAAACTGCTGGATCTATTGCCACTCAGTTTAAGGGAAGTTTGGAGGAGATATGACTTAAGGTATAGGCTCTGTAGAATGCATGAAAATCACTTTGGATTTCATGTATCCAGTGATTTTAAGAGACCTTGGACAGAGAGAAATGGGTGTGCCCAAATATGATTCCCCAATGGAAAGTGCCTAGGTTGGAACCTTCCTGTTACAAATGATTTTCTGTCCAGCCATGGTGTGGCCCCACACCCAGTGGTGGTTGAATGAGTGAGAATGACACCAGGATGGCCAAGAGGTCCATACTAACAACCATAGTGACACTTGCTGGTTATCTGCTATGTGCCAGCCCCAGACAGCCCTCTGCTTCTCTGCTCCTGATCTCAGTCTTGCTATGATAGCATCATTATCCTAACTTGAAAACTAAGTCCTCTGCACAAAGAGCCCTCAAACCTAGACTTGACTGAGCCCAAAAGAAGGCAGGGTCAGAAGGTCTGGGTCCGGGTGAGCCTGGCCTCAAGTCTCTATCGGATTTTTATGTCTGGTTTGTGTGACTGAGTGCTTTCCCAGAAGCCATCCTCCCCAGTGGCCTGGAACCCTCACAGTAGCAGGCAGAGATATCTGGCTGGCTCACCAGTCTCCCAGAGTCCAGCCTGACATCTGGCACATAGCAGAGGTTCACTGTTCAATGAGTGAACAAGCTGCACTTTCCTCATGTATACAGTAGCATAATGATTTCTGAGATGCTACCTCACAGTGCTATGTCCTGATATCTGTGCAGTAATGATACTGAAGATAAGGTGTCCTCATAATTGTAATTTTTGCACACACTGTAATATATGTCACATACAAAGCCTATATCAGGACTGAGCACAGCATAATCATTTAATAAATTCCTGTTACTGCACATCCACTAGAATGGTACCAAAGACCTATTTAAAAGACCAACAATAACAACTGTTGGCAAGAATGGAAGGCAACTGGAATCTTCATACATTGCTGGTGGGAATGTAAAATGAGACACTTTGGGAAACAATTTTACAGTTTTTATAAAGTTAAATATAAAGTTACCATATGACCCAGAAATTCCACTCTTAGGTATTTACCCAAATGAAATAAAAACTTATATCCACACAAAGTCTTGTACTCAAACGTGCACAATAGCATTATTCATATTACCCCCAGGTTGGAAAAACCCAAATGTTCATCAACAGGTGGATGGATAACGAAATGTGGTAGGTACACTGGAATGAAAAAAGTGAACCACTGATACACTCTTCAACATAGATGGACCTCAAAAATATTACGCTGCATGAAAGAAGCCAGACAAAAATACAAACTGCATGATTCCGTCTATGTGAAACTCTCAAAGAGGTGAATCTAATCTATTGTAATAGAAATCAGATTACTGACTATATCAAGGAATGGGGTAATGAATGGGAAGGGGTAAGAGGAAAGGGGGTAAGGAATAAGTTCCATATCTTGCGCTGAGTCGTACTTATACACGTTTATAAATATGTAGACATTCATTTCCATATATAAACATGCACTTAACATTTGTATACTTCAGTGTATGTAAGCTATACCTCAATAACTTTTTCTAACTCAAATAAAAGGAAACCTATGTTCCCAAGCAAATCCAGGGAGATGTGCAGTACAACAAACACAGTTTCATTGTGTTTATTATGTGCCAGGCAATATATTAAGTGCTTTACATAAATTAGCTCAATTTAATTCTCACAACAACCTTATGAGGAAGATACCGTTATTATTCCCATGTTACACATGTAGAAACTGAGGCTTGTGGAAGTTAAGTAACCTGGCCAGTGTCACAGAGCTAATAATGGAGATCTAATGGAGATTTGAACTTGGATCTGCGTGGCATCAAAGTTCTTAAGCACAAAACGAATTTGCTACGCAAAAGCTCTCTCTGGGCTTTGGGAATGAGTTAGTGCTAATAAGGTGAGCATTCCAGAGGAGGTTGACCAGAGGGCTGAGGCCCCAGAGGGCCTTGGGAAATGGGTGAAGAGGAGACTCTGTCACTGCTGCCGGTCCCAGCAGAACTGAGGCCAGAGAGGCAGACTTTAGCTCAATCAAAACAAAAGCTAATAGCTGAGTGCCTCTCACTGGAGCATGATGCTTGGGGTGGTGAGCAACCTGTTACCGCTGGGTTGGTCATTTCATAGAGACTTTGGAGAGTCCCACAGTTGGAGACTTCCCACAGCATGGTGCCGGTGGTTAAGAAACAGGTCTATGTTCAATCTAGGCTTTGTTTCCTCTACCTGGGTAAACTTTGGTAAGTACCACAGCTCTTCTGAAGCCAGTTTTCCATCTGCAAAGTGGAAATTCCAATAGTGCCTTCCTGCTGTGAGAATTAATGGAGATCATACATGTAGAAAGCTTAGCTCAGTGCCCAGCACACGGAAAGCACTAAATAAAAATGACCTGTGCTGTCATTGTCTGGACTAGATGATGTTGGAATAGGATCTAAATCTAAAACTCAGTAACTTTGCAACAAAACAATGGCTGATCACTTTTTAAAAAAAAAGGATCGTAGAAGTTTTTCTGGATTCTAAGCAGCTTTGACTTTGTCTTCAGCGCATGCCTACAAGAGGCCAATGACACAGTCACATCTTCATTTGTACAAGCGCCCCCTGGCTGGAGTGTACAAAGTAGTTTGAAAGGGGAAATGTGGAGGCAGGGAGACAGGTTCAGAGGCTGTTGCAGTTGTCCAGGCAAGCGTTATTAGGGATTGACTTACTGGGGATGGAGAGAAAGGACAGACAGCCAGAACCGTGGCTGCATCTGGAAAGGTGGAGGTGTTCCCCTCATTGACATGCATGAAGGCTAAGAACATCCCAATAGGCACTAAGGAATCAGATTGGGGTTTCAGGCTCCTTCCTTGCATCAGCATGCCAAGGAGTTAGCCAGAAATGGTGGAGTAGGAACACAATCAGAAGTGACAGGTCTCCGTCGGCAGGGCCCTGCACTACCCACTGAGGCTTTAATCATAATCAATTGATTCTATATGGCTGCCAAGCAGTCTGTCCATTCAGGGCCACAAGATTTTAATACAAACCTGAAGACTCTGCACAGCTGATCTCTCCAGCATAACCAATACACTCAGGGGCAAATGCAGAGGAGGACGACTGACCCCAAGCAGCCTCAGGCTGTTGTGAAGTTGAGAGAAACACAGCACAGATCCCTAAGTACTTCTGTGGGCACAGGGCTTTAAAATTTATGAAGCAGGATCATGTCTGTTATCCTGGGAGTCTAGACAAGCACTCCTCCCACTACTTCAGGAGCTCGGGTTCCAGGCTCGCCTGGGTCCTGAGGTGGAGTAGTGCAGATAGGCCTGAACTCGTCTGGCTGTGTGGAACCCTCATTACTGGGCACATTCTGGGTGCTGGGCCTGTGCTGGGCACTCAGGAGGCTCAACCTGCCCTCCAGGAATGCCCAACCAGTAGGGTACCTTTAATGCCACAGATGCTTTTGTCCATCTCCACTAAGTGCCCATGATCCCTGGGACCCCTTCCCCAGGCTTGATTTTGCCCTTCCCCCAGGCACCACTTCTTTTCTCCTTGAGGCTCCTTCTCTGCTGCCAGGCCTGCCTGGGATGAGGTCTCTTTTTCTGGATACTTTATTTTTCCCAATTATTACATCTTTTGACAATATTTGATACATACAGAAAAATAAAATAATGCTTTGAGGCATAATAGTGAAACAAACCCTAGTCAACTGACCACCCAGACCAAGAGCAAGAGCATCCCAGACAGCACTGCAAGCTTCTGTGTGGCTCTTCCCTATCTCACCCCAGCCTCCTTCCCCATAACAGTGACCACAGCACCAAACTTTGAGTTTATCAGGCCCTTGTCTCCTCTTTTCTAAGTTTTGAAATATATGTTATGTACCCCTATAGAACGTATTCTTTACTTTTACTTGTCTACTTTCTAAAAATGTTATGATACTCAATATAATACACCATATTAATAGAATAAACAACAAAAACCACATGATCTTCTTAGTGAACACAGAAAAACCATTTGACAAAATCTAACAGCCTTTCCCAATAAAAACGCTTAACAAAGAGTAGAAGGAAACTTCCTCAACCTGATCAAGAATTCTACGAAAAAAAGAAAACACAGCTGTGTGCCTAATGATGAAAAATTGAAAACTTTCCCCTAAGATGAGGAGCAAGATAAGGAATTTCATTCTCACCACTTCTATTCAGCATTGTACTGGAAGTTCTAACCAGGGCAATTAGGTAAGGAAATGAAATAAAAGGCATTAAGATTGGAAAGAAAGAAATATAACTATCTCTGTTTGCAAATTCTAGAGAATCCATAAAATATACTATTTGAGCTAATAAATGAATTCAGAAAAATTGCAGGATACAAGATCGGCAAACACTAAAATCAGTTGCCTTTCTCTACAATAGCAATGAACAATCCAAAAATGAAATTGAGAAAAAAATTGTGTTTACAATAGCATCAAAAAGAATTAAATACCTAGAAATAAATTTAACCAAAGAAGGGTAAAACTTAGACTCTGAAAACTACAAAATAGTCATCTATGTGAGGGTAGTGGAAGTGGAGACAAGTAGAAAAGACTGAGATAGATTTTTAAATTGTTTTCTCACTATTTTTTGGTGATAAAATATGTATACCATAAAATTTGCCAAACCATTTTTAAGTGTACAATTCAGTGGCATTAATTATATTTACAATGTTGTGAAATCATTACCACTATTCCCAAAACCTTCATCAACCCAAACGGGAACTTGGTATCCATTACATAATAACTCCCCATTTTCCCCTCCTTCCAGCCCCTGGCAACCTCTAATCTAATTTCTGTCTTTATGAATTTGCCTATTCTAGATATTTCATGTAAGCGGAATCATGTAACATGCGTCCATTTGAGTCTGACTTGTTTAACTTAGCATAATATTTTTAGGATTTATCCATATTATAGCATGTATCAGAATTTCATTCATTTCTATGCCTAAATAATATTCTGTTGTATGTATAGATCATATTTTACTTATCCATTCATCTGTCGATGGATGCTTGGATTGTTTCCACTTTATGGCAACTGTTAATAATCCTGCAGTGAAATTGGACTACAAGTATCTGTTTGAGTTCCTATCTTCAATTCTTTTGGATGTATATCTAGGAGTGGAATTTCTGGGTCATATGGTAATTCTAGTTTAGCTTTTTTAGGGACTACCAAAATGTTTTATATAGCAACTGCACCAAGTTACATTCCCACTAGCAATGCACCAGTGTCTCAACTTCTCCTCATTCTCACCAACACTTCTTATTTTCCTTTTTTCAAAAAAAATCATAGCCATTCTAGCAGGTGCAAAGTGATATCTCATAGAGATTTTGATTTGCATTTCCCTAATGACTAAAGGTAATGAGCATCTTTTCATGTGCTTATTAGCCTTTTGTATATCTACTTTGAGTAAATGTCTATTCAATTCCTTTGCCAATTTTTTTTTCATTTGAGGAAGATTAGCCCTGAGCCAACATCCATGCCCATCTTCCTCTACTTTATATGTGGGATGCCTGCCACAGCATGGCTTGATAAGCGGAGTGTAGGTCCACACCTGGGATCCAAACTGGCAAACCCCAGGCCACCAAAGCGGAGTATGCAAACTTAACTGCTACACCACTGGGCTGACCCCAGTCCTTTGCCAATTTTTAAGGGGGTTTCTCTCTCTTTGTTGTTGAATTGTAAAGGTCATTTCTATATTATATATATAAACTCTTATTAGATGTAAAATTCACAAATATTTTCTATCATTCTGTGTTGTCTTTTTATTTTCATAATAATGTACATTGACGCATAAAAGTTTAGTTTTGATAAAGTCCAATTTATCTATTTTTGTTATTGTTATTGCTTGTGCTTTTTGTATCATATCTAAGAATTCATTGCCAAATCTGGGATCATGAAGATTTACCCCTACGTTTTCTTCTAAGAGTGTTATGATTTAGCTCTTGTCATTGATCCCTTTTGAGTTAATTTTTGTATAAAGTGTGAGATATGGGTCCAATTTCATTTTGTGTGTATGTGTGTGAGGGAGATTAACCCTAAGCTAACATCTATCACCAATCTTCCTCTTTTTGCAGTCAAGGTATCATGGGGGTGAGGGCCGGGGTGGGGGGGGGGAAGGGCACTGATGTTTCCTGTGTTATAATCCGTCCTATTGCCAGTTCTGAGAGTGGACAGGGAATAGGTTCTGGGCTGAGGACAGAAGCAGCCGTGGGAAGAGTAATGACCCCCTAGGGTAAAGGGAGCCATAGTGGAGCCTCCAAGATGGTAGCCAGCTTTTCACAGGGCCTTTTCTTCTTGGGCTTGATCATGGAGTTAGAGGATGTTGCTGCTGCTCACCACTCTGCCTCAGTGGCCCCATTATATCCCAGGGGTACATAGCCCCCTTGACGTCTGTGTTAATTTAGTAGTTCAATTCATTCATTCTGTGAGTAGTGACTGAGTGCCTATTCTGTGCCAGCACACTGCTCGGCACTAAGGCCACAGTAGGCAGCAAGTCAGACAATGCCCCTGCCCTCATGGAGCGGGCAGTGCAGCGAGGAGCACTTCCATAGCATGCTAAGTGCTAGGAGGGAAACTATGCTCTGACAGAGAATAAAGGGGAACAGGAGTGGTTAAATAGGATGGTCTCGTGATCAAGAAGTCTCCCCAAGGAGGTAAAATTTGGGCTGAGACTTGAAGTATGAGAAGTAATTAGCCATGTGAGAAGTTGGGAGAAGAACATTCCAGGCAAAGGCAATAATATGTGCTAAGGCCGTGAGGAGGAAAAGAACTTCACTTATTCAAGACAAGAATAAACAAATAAGATATGTGCTTCACCAGCTCTGGGGCTCTGATTGAGGGGGAAACATAGACTGAGACAGACTGTTTACAGCCTTGGGATCCTGCAGCCGCTGCGAATCTCAGCACCCCAACCACACACACCACTCCTGGACTCCCTCCCTTCCGTCTCCCACTGTAGGACAGAGAGCTTCAGCATTCCCCCTCTCTTCTTTCTCAGGATTGCACTGCAGCCCTGGCAACCAGCTGCGCCAGGCCTCCTGCAGCACACCCAGTCCTGTCTCTTGCCTCTCTTCCTGGATGGGGCTGTGTGCTTTGGCCTTGCAGAAGGAGACTGGGTCTACTAATAGAAAGCCTCAGAAGTGTGGGGTGAGAAGAGGCAGAAAGAACTTCCACATATTGGAGAAGAGTCTCTATTTGAATCTGGGTTTCCCTGTCCGTGATACATACTGTATCTATGGACAGAGCTGACACATCTCAAGAGTGATATTGGACCTACCATGATGCGTATACTGTACTTGGAAACTCTCCCATGTTTGCTATGTCAATTTGCAGAGATCCAAGTCTGACTCCTGAGGGCCCATGGAATCGATAAAGACCTCCCTTTGCTGATGGCCACCAGAATTCCAACCACTGACAGGAGACAGGCACACTGAACAACTGAACATTTTTTTTTCTTTTTTTTCTTGAGGAATATCAGCCCTGAGCTAACCACTGCCAATCCTCCTCTTTTTGCTGAGGAAGACCGGCTCTAGCTAGCATTCATGACCATCTTCCTCTACTTTTTGTTATACGTGGGACGCCTACCACAGCATGGCTTTTTGCCAAGCAGTGCCATATCCGCACCCGGGATCCGAACCGGCAAACCCTGGGCCGCTGAGAAGCGGAACATGCGAACTTAACCACTGTGCCACCTGGCCGACCCCACACTGAACATTTTGACTCACCCAGGTATCCCTCCATACCACCATCTCTACCGTTTTTCTCCTTTCCCTCCCACCTCTTCATCATCACGCAGTGAAAGAGTACTGGGCCAGGAGTCTAGAAACTCAAGCTGTAGCCCTGGCTTTGCCCACTGACCAACTGACTAGCTTTGCGACTAGGCAAGGCATTTCAATACATTCATTGAGCAATTGCTATGAGCCAAACACTAAGCTGACATCTCTAGGCTTCAATTTCTTACTCTGTAAAAATGAGAGCAATATTACCCACTTTATCAGGTTATCAATGATGTTATATTAATACCAGTTTACAAAGTGTTTGAAAATTCCCACCCACTCTGCAATATGAGAACTTAAAATTGTAAATTTTATTCTTATCACTGCTTTAGCTGCACCACCCAGATGTTTTTAATCAATTGTATTAAGGAATGATTTACATAAAATGCACCCCCCTAAAGTGATGAGAGCTTGATGAGGTCCACCAAATGCATACATGACTACAGCCACCAAAAAATCAAGATATAGAAGCTTCCCATCACCCCAGAATGTTCTTTCCTGCTCCTTTGGAATAAATCTCTCACTTACTTCAACTCTTGGCAAGTGTCTATCTCCTTTCTGTAACTATACAGTAGTTATGATTTTCTGAGGATTTCACACAAATGGAATCATAGAGTAAGTAGTCTTTTGTGTTTTGTTTCTTTCACTCAGCATAATGTTGATTGATCCAGTTGTTGCTGATATATCAGTAGTCTGTTCCTTCATATTGCCGAGTAGTATCCCATATTCTAGATGTGCCAAATTTTGTTTTTCCAAGCACCAGTTGATGGGCAGCCTATCACCTCCCATTTCTGCTGTTATAAACAATGCTTCTATGAACATTCACAAACAAGTTTTTGTGTAGACTTAAGTTTTCATTTTTCTTTTTTTTTTAAGACTTTTTGTTTTTTTCCTTTTTCTCCCCAAAGCCCCCCGGTACATAGTTGTATATTCTTCATTGTGAGTCCTTCTAGTTGTAGCATGTGGGACGCTGCCTCAGCGTGGTTTGATGAGCAGTGCCATGTCCGCGCCCAGGATTCACCCCTCATTTTTCTTGAGTAAATACTTAGAACTGGAATTTCTGGTTCACATAGTATGTATATGAATACACTAATTTTTAACAAATCTACTGACCTGTTGCTAGACATGCGAGTTGTTTCCTGTCTTCAGCTCTTGTGAATAAAAGTGCTATGAACATTTATCTGGGCATATGTTTTGATTTCTCTTTGGTAAACACCTACAAGTAAAATTGCTGACTCTTATAATAAATGTATGCTAAACATTATGAGAAAGTGCCAAGCTGTTTTCCAAAGTGCCTATACCATTTACATTTTCACTTACAACGCATGAAAGTTCTGGTTGGTCCAGGTTCTCAACAGGACTTGGTGTGTCCTGTCTTGGTATCCTCAGTCTCTTTTTTTATTTTAGTCATTCTTTTGGCTCTGTAGTGGTATCTTGTAATTTTAATTTGAATTTTCCTAATGACTAATGACATTGAGCGTCTTTTTAAGTATTTATAGATTATTCATATATCTTCTTTCATGAAATGAGCTGTTCAAATCTTTTACTCTTTTATAATTGGATTGTTTTTCTTGTTATTACTGAATTACAAGAATTCTTTATAGTCTCTGAATACAAGTCCTGCATCAAGTGCTGTGAATATCTCCTCCCACTCTGTAACTTATCTTTTCATTCTCTAAACAATGTTTTTCAAAGAGCAGACAGTTTTAATTTTGATGAAGTCCAAATTATCCATTTTTCATGGTTTATGGGTTTTTTGTCCTAATTAAGAAAATTTTGCTTAACCCAGAGTCAAAAAGATTTTCTTGTAAGTTTCATAATTTCAGCTATTATGTTAAAGTCTATGATCCATGTCAAGTTAATATTTGTGACTAGCATGAGGTAAGTGTCAAGCTTAAATTTTTCTATATTCAATATCCAATTGTTCTGGCACCATTTGTTGAAAAATTTACCCTCTTTTCAATTGTTACCTTAGCATCTTTGTCAATAATCAATATATCTATTTTTGAGTTCTCTATTGTGATACTGTGATTTATAATAAGAATTATATATTTGGTCTTCATCCCTATTCCTGGCACAGAACTCCTAAACCCCCTGGAATTTCCTAAGTGATGAAAGAAATAAAGATGTTTGTTATTCATAGCAAGTCCCTTTCAACACATCTGAGTTTTTGTTAATGAGGTGACTTTTAAAAAGCCCCTAAGGATTGGGGCTATTTGCCAGGGAAGCCAATCATGTGATTAGAGAGTTGGGAACTTTCAGCCCCACCTCCTGACTTCCAGGGAGGGGAGGGGCTAGAAGTTGAATTAATCACCAATGACCAATGATTTAATCAATCATCCCTTTGTAATGAAGCCTCCAAAAAAAAACCCCAGAAAGATGGGGATTGGAGAACTTCCTGGTTACTGAACACATGGAGGTGCTGGGAGGGTGGCACACCTGTAAAGAACACGGACGCTCCAGGCCCCTTCCCCCTATACCTTGCCCTAAGCATCTCTTCCATTTGTCTGTTCACTTGTACCCTTTGAAATGTCTTTTGTAATAAATCAGCAATAGCAAGTAGACTGTTTTCCTGAGTTCTATGAACCATTCTAGTAAATGATCAAACACAAGGAGGGGGGGTGTTGGAACCTCTGATTTATAGCCAGTTGGTCAGAAACACAGATGACAACTTGAACTTGCAATTGATGTCTGAAGTGGGGGAAGTCTTATGAGACTAAGCTCTTAACCTGTGGGATCTGATGCTATCTCCAGGTAGACAATGTCAGAATTGCATAAAATTGTAGAACTCCTAGCTGGTGTCCAGAGAATCAGAGAATTGTTTGGTGTGGGAAATCCCACACACATTTTGGTGGCCAAGTGTAGAGTGTTCTGTTGTTCTGGGTGTGAATAGAGTGTGAAGGTGTTTTTACTTTACATTTATTCTGTTCCACTGATCTATGCACCTATCCTTTCACCAGTCCACACTAAATTTATTAAGGTAGCTTTATGGTAAGTCTTAAAATTAGGTAGTATAAGTCCACCAACTTTGCTCTTATTTTTCAGGATTGTTTTACATATTCAAAATATTTTGCATTTCTCTATATATTTTAGACTAAACTGGTTGATTTATACAAAGATGTCCTGCAGGAATTTTGATTGGAATTTCATTGAATCTATAGATCACATTGGCAGCAATTGGCACCTTTTTTAAATTGTATATGTTTAAGATGTACAACTTGATGCTTTAATATATGTATACATTATGAAATAATCACTAGAATCAAGCCAATTAACATATCCATAAATTCAACTCAAAGTGGATTAAAGTCTTAAATGTAAGACTTGAAACTATAAAACTCCTAGAAGAAAACATAGGGGAAAAGCTCCTTGACACTGCTCTCGGCAATGATTCTTTTGGTATAGCACCAAAGGCACAGGCATCAAAAGCAAAATTAACAAGTGGGACTACATAAAACTAAAAAGCTTCTGCACAGCAAAGGAAACAAGCAACATATTTAAAAAGCAACCTACATAATGGGATAAAATATTTGCAAACCATATATTTCATAAGGGGTTAATATCCAAAATATATAAGGAACTCCTACAACTCAATAGCCAAACAAACAAATAACTCAATTTAAAAATAAACAAAGGACCTGAATAGACAGTTCTCAAAAGAAGATATACAAATGGCTAAGAGGTATATGAAAAGGTGCTCCATATCAGTAATCATCAGGGAAATGCAAATCAAAACCACAATGAGATATCATCCCACAATTGTTAGGATGGCTATTATTTAAAAAACAAAAGGATGTGGAGAAAAGGGATCCCTGGGACATTGTTGGTGGAAGTGTAAATTGGTGTAGGCATTATGGAAAACATTATGGAGATTCCTCAAAAAATTAAAAATAGAACTACCATATGACCTGGCTATCCCACTTGTAGATATTTATACAGAAGAATTGAAATCAGGATCTCAAACAGATACCTATAGGGCAAGCTCTGGTAACCTTCTGGTAACCTGGTGGTTAAGTTTAGTATGCTCTGCTTCAGAGGCTTGGGTTCACTTCCTGGGGGTGGACCTACTCTGTTAGCAGCCATGCTGCCCTGGTGGCCCACATACTGAAAAATAAAGGAAGATTGGCATGGATGTTAGCTCAGGGTGAATCTTCCTCAGCCAAAAAAAAAAGAGAGAGATACCTATACTCTCATGTTCATGGGAAGGTTTTTAATTATGAATTTAACTCATTTAATTAACATAAGGTTATGCATATTTTCTATTGCCTTTTGCTCCATTTTTGTAATATCTATCTGTCAAAAACTCTAAGTTGTTGAACTTATTGGCATGAAGTTGTTCATAATATTCTCTGACTATCCTGTTAATATTTGGAGGATCTATAGTAGTCACCTTTTTCATTCTGATGTTACTAACTTAGGTCTTATGTCATTTTTCCTGATCAGTCTAGCTAGAATTTCATCAATTTTATTGATATTTTAAAGAATCACCTTTCGGATTCACTGATATTTTTCTGTTTTGTGTCCATTTTCTAATTCATCGATTTTCACTTTTATCTTTAGTATTTTCTTCCTTATATATGTACTCTGGGTTTAATACACTCTCCCTACCTCCTTCTCTTTCTTCCTCTTCTCGTCTTGAAGTATAAGTTAAAACATTGATTTTAGACCATTCTTCTTTGCTAATATAAGTTTCTGAAGCTACACATTTCCCTGTCAGCATTGCTTTAGTCATATCCCACATTTATTAATATGCTATATTTTTGTTATCATTTAGTCCAAAATGTTTTATAATTCCTTATGTGATTTTTTCCATTGTCTCATGGGTTACTGAAGAGTGGTTGTTTAATTTCCCAGTATTTAAGGATTTTTAAGGTCTCTTTTAGTTGTTGATTTTTAGTTCAACTCCATTATGGTCAAAGAAGACACTCTGAAATTTATTTAGACTTGATTTGCACATGTCCCAGCATATGGTCTTTCTTAGCAAACATACAATGTATCCTTGAGCAAAGCGTATATTCTACAGTTCCTGGCGAGTCAATCCTAGATGCATACAAATTAAAGATTATTATGTCTTCTTGATTAATTGACAATGTTACTGTTGTGAATATCCCTCTTTTTTATGGAAATTCTTCTTATGTTTAAGCCTACTTTGATAGTAATATAGCCACCCTAGCTTTTTTATGTTTATTAGTTGCATGGTTTATCTTTTTCTTCCCTCTTACATTCAACCAATCTGTGTCTTCACATTGAAACTGTTTCTTGTAGATAGCATATAGTTGGGTTTTTCATTTTTATCTACTGTTACAATTTCTTACCTTTATGTGGAGTTTTTCGACTATTTACATTCAAAGCATTATTAATAAGATTATGTGTAAGTATATCATATTGTTATCTGTTTTCTTATTTGTCCCATCTGTTCTTTCTTCCTCTAAACCCTCTCTCCTCCATTTTGTGGGTTATTTTTTAACATTCCATGACATCTCCATTATTGGCTTCTTTTTCAACGTTTTACGGTGAATTTTTTAAAATTTACAGTAAAGTAGAAATAATTTCACAATGAACACACATATAACCACCACCTAGTTTCTACCATTATGATATTACTATAATTACTTTATCACATACATATCCATCCATCTATTCCTCCCTCAATCCATTAGTCAATCCATGTTCTTTTGGTGCATTGCAGAATCAATTACAGATATCAGTACACTTCCCACTAAATACTTCAGCAGCCATATCAACTAAAATTTGATAGTGCCTCACAGCATTTTATTTTTTACATAAATTTATATGAAATGGTAGGCTCAAATCTTAAGTATTCATTATCCGAGTTTTAACAAATGAATACACCTAAATAACATGAATGCATATAAAAATGCAGAATATTATCTTCCCAGAAAGTTTCCTCATGCCTCTTCGTAGTTAATTTCCACATTACTCACGCATATTTGATTTTTTCTACTATAAATTTGTTTTGCTTGAGAACTTTACATAATAGGAAGCCTATAATATGTACTCTTTCATGTAAGACTTCTTTCACCCAGCATACTATTTTTGAGATTAATCCGAATCATTTCACGTATCAGCAATTCATTTCTTTTTGTTTCTGAGTAGTATTCCATTGTTTGACCACACCACAGCTTTTAATCCATTCTCACTTTGAAGGACACCTGGTTGTTTTTAATTTTTAGCTATTAGGAGTAAAACTGCTATTAACAATTTTGTGCAAGTGTTTGAGTAGACAAATACTTTAAATTTTCTTGGGTAGATTCCTAGAAGCTGAATTACTGAATCACTAGGCAGGTGTTTTGTTTAGTCTTGTGAGAAGCTGTTAAATCTTTTTTCCAAAATAGTTGTACAATTTTGCATTCCAACCAACAATGCATGACATTGCTGGTTGTTCCACATTCTTGCCAGCATTTGATGGTGTATCAGTCTTTTTAGTCTAGCCATTCTGGTGGATGTGTATCTTATTGTGGTTTTAATTTGCATTTGCCTGACTGAAGATGATGTTGAATAATTTTTCATGTGCCTTTTGGCCATTTATATATCTTCTTTTGTGAAGTGAGTGCTCAAATATTTTGTTCTTCACACAGTTGGGTTGCTTGTCTTCTTGCTTTGTAGGATTATTCCATACATACTGGCTATCAGACCTTTATCAGATAGTTGTTTTTGAATATATTTTACTTATGTGGCTTGCATACTTATTTTCTTCTTGGTTTCTTTTGATGATCAAAAAATTTTAATTTGGATGACATCTGATTCATGATTTTTTTCACCTTTTAGGGTACTGCTTTCTGTGATGTCTATAAGAAACATTTGCCTACCTCCAAGTCACAAAGATGTTTTTCTTTGCTTTCTTCTAAAAGCTTAAGAGTTTTAGCTTTTTCATTTAGGTTAATAATCCATTTCAAGTTAAGTTTTATGTATGATGTCAGGTAGATGGTTGAAGCTCGTTTTTTCACATATGGCTATCCAGTTATATTAGCACCATTTGTGGAAAAAATGCCTTTCCTCTCCCTCACTGGACTGCTTTGGGAATGTAAGATAAAGTCGAATGTCATTATAGTGTGGGTCTATTTCTGGACACTCAATTCTGCTCCTTTGGTCTATTTGTTACCCTTTATGCCAGTACCAAACTTTTATGGTTGCCATAGCCTTTACGGTAAGTATATAAATCAGGTCACAGAACTACTCCAAATTTGTTTTTATCAAGATTTCTATAGCTATGCAACATCCTTTGTATTTCCATACATGTTTTAGAATCAGCTTGTCGTTTCTATACAAAAGTCATGATGGGATTTCGATTGGAATTGCACTGAATCTATAAATCAATTTTGGGAAAGTTGACGTTTTAATAATATTGAGTCTTCCATTCCATACAATGGTCTATATCTCCAATTATTTAGTCTTCATCAATATTTTTCTCATATTCAGAATAGTGGTCTTTTATATTTTTTGTTAAAATTACTCCTATTTTATGTTTTTGATACTATTATAAATGGAATTTTCAAATTTCATTTTTTGTATATTAACTTTATATCCAGTGGCATTGCTAAATTCACTTGTTACTTAAAATAGATGCTTTGTAGATTCCGTGGTATTGCCTACATTAACAACCATGCCATCCTCAAAAATAGACAGTTTTACTTCTTCCTTTCCAAATATTTTGCCTTTTATTTTTTCTCTTTTTTAAAAATTGCGCTGGTTAGGACTGCCAGTACAAAGTTGTATAAAAGTGGAGAGCACAAAAAACTTTTCTTTTTCCTGATCTTACGTCGAAAGCATTCAATACTTCACCATAAATATGATGCTGGTTGTAGGTTTTTCACTTATGTCTTGTGCCAGATTTAAGATGATCCTACGGAATACAAATTTTCTGAGAGTTTTTTTTTTTTTTTGAGGTTAGCACTGGAGCTAACATCTGTTGCCAATCTTTGTTTTTCTTCTTCTTCTTCTCCCCAAAGCTCCCCCAGTACATACTTGTATATTCTAGTTGCAGGTCTAGCCGTGCTGTTTGGGACACCATCTCAGCATGGCCGGGCGAGTTATGCTAGGTCCACGCCCAGGATCTAAACTGGCGAAACTCTGGGCTGCTGAAGCAGAGCGTGCAAACTTAACCACTGGGCCATGGGGCCCGCTCCTTCTGAGAGTTTTTATCAAGAATGGGTCCTGGATTTTGTCAAATACTTTTTCTGTGTCTATTGAAATGATAATATGTTTGTTATTCTTTTTCTGTTAATGTTGTGGATTATATTGATTACTTTTCAAGTATTAAACCAATCTTGCCTCCCAAGGATAAACTATACTTGATTATGATGTATTATCATTTTTATATATTATTAGATTAAATGATCTAATATTGAGTGTGTATTTTAAAATCTAAGTTCATGAGGAATATTGTTCTGTAATTTTTGGTTATGGTTTCTCTCATATTTTGACATCAGGGTTATGCCAGCCTTATAAAACAAATCTGGAATTGTTTTTCCTTCCTCTATTTTCTGAGGGAGTTTGTGTAAGAAAGGTGCCATTTCTTCCTTAAATGATTGATAGTATTCACCAGAGAAACCATCTGGACTTGGAGTTTTCTTTGCATAAATGTTTTGATAATTAATTCAATTTCTTTAATAGATATAAGGCTATGCAGATCTTACATTTTGTCTCGTGTAATTTTGGTAAGTTGTATTTCTCAAATAACGTGTCTATTTCATATAAGTTTTCAAATTTTTTGCATAAATTTGTTCAAAACATTCTATTATTATCTGTTAATGTCTATTAGACCTGTAGTGATAAGCCCACATTCACCCCAATATTAGTAACTTCTTTACTTTCCCTTCTTAATTAGTCAAAACAGAGATTAAACAATTCTATTGATATTTTAAAAGAATCAGCTTTGACATGGTTGATTTTCTGTGTGTTTTGTTTCCTTTTCGTGTCCTTTCTTCTACTCATTTTGGGTTTGCTTTGTTCTTCTTTTTAGAGCTTCCTTAAAATGAAACCTTAGATTATTGTATTTTGTCTCTTTTAATGTCTAACTAATATAAGCATACAATGCCATACATTTCCTCTAAGCACTGCTTTAGTTGCATGACTCAAATTTTGATATCTTGTATTTCATTATCATTTAGAATTCAAAATAAATTCTAATTCCTCTTGTGATTTCAAAGTGGTTGATATGCTGTTCATATAATCTATATCTTCACTGATCTTTTAGTCTAGTTATTCTATCAATTGTTGAGAAAAGACTTAAAATCTTCAAAAATGATAGTGGATATGTCTATTTCTTCACATACTTTGAAACTCCTGTATTAAGTGCATATACATTTATGATTGTTGTGTCTTTCTGATGCATTGAGCCTTTTACTCTTTACCTCTGGTAATACTCTTTATCTTAAAGTTTATTTTGGTATTAACATAGCAACTTCATCCTTCTTTTGGTTACTGTGTGCATGGTACATATTTAATGCCTTTACATTTAAAGTGTATCTCTTGTAGACAGAATATAGTTGAATCTTGCTTTTATACAGTGTAATGATCTCTGCCTTTTAATTCAAGTGTCATTAAATTAGCATTTAATGTAATTATTGATATTGTTGTATTTAGTTCTTCTGTTTTCTATGTCTCCTCTGTGTTTTTTTTTTCCTTCTGTTCCTACTTTCGTCTTTTTTTTTGGTGTATCTGAATTTTTTGTTTTCATTTTAATTTATCTATTGGCTCTTTGTATTGCTTTTTTAATTAACAAAATTTATTTTTAGGGCAGCTTTAGGTTCACAGCAAAATTGAGTGGAAAGTACAGAGACTTCTCATATACCCCATGTCCCACAAACATTTAACCTCCCCCACTATCCAAATCCCACACTCAAGTAGAATATTTGTTACAATCGATGAACTTTCACTAACACATCATTATTACCTAAAGTCCATAGTTTACATTAGGGTTCGCTCTTGGTGTTGTACGTTCTATGGGTTTTGACAAATGTGTAAGGACACGTATCCACCACTGTAGCATCATACAGAATAGTTTCACTACCCTAAAAATCCTCTGTGCTCCACCTATTCAACCTTCCCTCCTCCTGACTCCTGGAAACCACTGATCTTTTTACTGTCTCCATAATTCTGCCTTTTCAGAAAGTCATATAGTTAAAATCATACAGTATGTAGCCATTTAAGATTGGCTTTATCACTTACTAATATGCATTTAAGTTTCCTCCTTGTCTTTTCATGGCTTGACAGCACATTTCTTTTTAGAACTGAATAATATTCTATTGTCTGGATGTACTACACTTTGTTTATCCACTCACCCACTGAAGGGCATCTTGGTTGCTTTCAAGTTTTGGCAATTATGAATAAAGCTACTATAAACAGCTGTATGAAGGATTTTGTGTGAGCATAAGTTTTTAACTCTTTGGGTAAATACCAAGGAACATGATTGCTAGATAGTATGGTAATAATGTGTTTACTTTTGTAAGAAATTGCCAAACTGTCTCCTAAAGTTGCTATACCATTTTGCATCCCCACCAGCATTGAATGAGAGCATCTGTTGCTCCATGTCCTTGTCAGCATTTGGTGTTGTCAGTGTTTTGGATGTTGTCCCCTCTAATAGATATGTAGTGGTATCTCATTATTGTTTTAATTTGCAATTCCCTGATGACATATGATGAGGAGCATCTTTTCATATGCTTATTTACCATTTGATGAAGTGTCTGTTCAGGTCTTTTGCCCATTTTTTAATTGGGTTGTTTGTTTTCTTATTGTTGAATTTTAAGAATTTTTGTATATTTTGGATAATAGTCCTTTATCGGATGTGTCTTTTGCAATTATATTCTCAGAGTCTGCAGCTTTTCTTTCTCATTTTCTTGACCTTATCTTTTGCAGAGAAGAAGTTTTTAATTTTAATTAAGTCCAACTTGTCAGTTATTTCTTTCATGGATCATGCTTTTGGTGTTGTATCTAAAAAGTCATCTCCATACCCAGGGTCTTCTAGGTTTTCTCTTATGTTATCTTCTAGGAGTTTTATAGCTTTGCATTTTTACACGGAGGTCTATGATCCATTTTGAATTCATTTTGGTGAAGGGTGTAAAATCTGTGTCTAGATTCATTTTTTTGCACTTGGAGGTCCAATTTTTCCAGCACCACTTGTTGAAAAGACTATCTCTGTTTCATTGTATTGCCTTTGCTCCTTTGTCAAAAATCAGTTGACTATATTTTTCTGAATCTATTTCTGGTCTCTCTATTCTGTTCTGTTGATCTTTTGGTCTATTCTTTCACCAATACTGTTTTGATTACTGTAGCTTTATAGTAAGTTTTGAAGTCTGATATTCAATCCTCCTTCAATATTGAACTGGGTATTCTGGATCTTTTGCCTCTCCACGTTACTTTTGAATAAATTAGTTCATATTCACAAAATAACTTGCTGAAATTTTGAGTGAGATTTCATTGAATCTATGTATCAAAATGGGAAGAACTGACATTTTGACAATATTGAGGTTTCTTACCCATGAACATAGACTCTCTCTCCATTTATTTAGTTCTTCTTTGTAGTCAGAGTTTTGTAGTTTTCTTCAAATACATCTCGAACATATTTTGTTAGATTTACACCTAAGTATTTCATTTTTGTGTGTGTGCTAATGTAAATAGTAGTGTGTTTTTAATGTCAAATTCCATCTGTTTATTGCTGGTATATAGGAAAATGATTGACTTTTGTATATTAACCTTGTATCCTATACCTTGTGATAATTGCTCATTAGAGTTTTTTTGGTCAATTTTTGCAGATTTTCTACATAGACAATCATGTCATCTGTGAACAAAAGCAGTTTTATTTCTTCCTTCCAAATATGTATATCTATTATTTCTTTTGTTGTCTTATTGCTTCAGCTAGGACTTCAGTACAACGTTGAGAAGCAGTTGTGAGAGGGGATATGCTTGCCTTCATCCTGATCTTAGCAGGAAGGCCTCAAGTTCCTTATCATTAAGTATGATGCTAGCTGTAGGTTTTTTGTAGTGTTCTTTATTGAGTTGCGGGAGTGGCCCACTATTCCTAGTTTTTATCATTAATGGGTGTTGAATTTTGTCAAATGCTTTTTCTGCATCCATTAATATAGTCATGTTATTTTTCTTCTTTAGCCTGTTGATGTTGTGGATTACATTAGTTGATTTTTGAATGTTGAATCAGTCGTGCATACTTAGAATAAATCCCACTTCGTCGTGGTGTATAATTCTTTTAAAACATTGTTGGTTTTGATTTGCTAATATTTTGTTGAGGATTTTTGCACCTATGTTCATGAGAGATATTAGTCTCTAGTTTTCTGGCCTTATAGAATGAGTTAGGAAGTAGTCCCTCTGCTTCTATCTTCTGAAAAAGATTATAGAGAATTGGTATAATTTTTCCCTTAAATGTTTGGTATAATTCACCAGTGAAACCATCTAAGCCTGGTGCTTTCTCTTTTGGAAGATTATTAATTATTGATTAAATTTCTTTAATAGATATAAGGCTATTCAGAATGTCTACTTGTACTATTTTTTAATGGTTGCTATAAGTGCTAAATCATACATCTCTAACTTCGCATAGTTTACTTAGAGATTATACTCTACATAAAATACTGTCATATAAAATGTAGAAGTCTTGTATCTGTGTAGGTCCATTCACTCCACTACCCTAAATAGTTAACTAGAGGGAGATAAATATATTAAATCTACATGCATTATATAAGCCCTACAAGATAACATATTTATTTAGTCAGTCTCCTGTATTTTAGAGAAATAAGAGGATGAAACAGACTTTTTAAATTTACCCATGTATTTGACATTTCTAATGTTCTTCATCTGAACCTGGTCTATCTGACTCCAAAGCCTATGCCCTATCCCAAATTTGTTAAACACAAGAATCACTTGGAGAGCCAACCCTGATGGCCTAAGGTTAAAGTTCATCACTTCGGCAGCCTGGATGTGTTTCTCTGTTGTGGAACCACACCACTCATCTGTCAGCTGCCATGCTGTGGCAATGGTTCACATAGAACTAGAAAGACTTAAAACTAGGATATACAACCATGCACTGGGGCTTTGGCGAGGAAAAAAAAAGAATGACTTGGGGAAGGTTTTAGAAAAGCAGGTGCCCAGTGATCATGCCATTGCTATGAAATTACAGGCTCTTAGGTGAGGCCTATGCATGGGGCTTTGGGAGATGTTACCCACATGACCTGATATGTAGTTGGCCATGAACACCTCCTCTGTTCCCCCTAAGCTACCAAACAGCATGACAAACATTCTGAGACTGCCTCACAGTTTTATCCTCTTCCCATCACATGTGGTATCAAGCTCTTGGCCTTAAATTATCCAGGTTATGGGTGGCTTACTTATCTCTCTTAAAATTGCCTTCTTTAAGCTTTAAAGTCCCTCCTAACTCTTCTGGCATTAGGAGACAGACTCAGTCATTCTTTCCTACATCCTGTGCCTTGTCATCTGACTTCTCCTGTGATGTATCCTTTGGTTCCTCAGCACTGTCTGTTCACCCTCAGAAACTCCTTCATTTATTCTTTCCAAAAAAGGTGTGCATTACTTCTTAACTTCATCCTGGGACTATCACAGTGACATGAGAGGTATGTAACAATATGGCAAATAATGTGTTCTTTTGAGTCAGGTGGTCTCAGTTCAAAACTCAGCTCCACCACTGATAAAATGCATGACCATAGAAAAACTACTTAACTTTTCCATGCCTGTTTCCTCATATATAAAATGAGAACAATCATAAGATTGTGGAGAAGGTTTATATACATAGCTTAACTCAATATCTGACACCAAGAAAGCTCAATCAATGGTAGATAGTTATTATGATTGTTAAGAAAGAAATTGTCTTCCTTCTACAGAGTTTATAGTTCTGATAATCTAGGCCACTACCACTCAAAATGTGGTTCCCAGACCCATCTTTGACAGGGTTAGGAGCTTGTACTGGAATTTAAACCAACTGATCACTAAGCATACTGTTTAATACAGCTGACATTTATTTCCTAGAGAGACTTTCTCAATGAATGAAGCAGTGCATTGATTTACACTCTGCAGCAAGTTCCTCACTTTATAACCAATGAGTACTTTGAGTAGCACTTCTTCAGAGGACTTGTAGACTTCCCTAGTGTAGTCAGGGAGGGGAAATAGCTCTGAGCCTGAAGGCAGAAACCCTGTTACCAGTTCTAGCTCTGCCACTGACATGCAAGGTGACCACGGATGGGTCATTTAAGCCCTGACCTGCTATTTCTTCATCTGTATGGTAGAAATAATTACCTTGCCTCCTTCCTCTCCTCCTCCATAAGTTTCATGTGCACTAGTGGGCTACAATAGTGCCAAGAGGTACTTTGAGGCCCCTTTGTGGGGGAGTAAGCCAAAGCATCCTCTGAGGATGTGTAAAGTAGGCAGCTCTCCAAGGCTGCAAACAGAGGTCTGCAGCACAGTTGATAAGGAAGAGTCTTTTTTAAAAAGCTTTCTTGAGGTATAATTGATACACAAAAAAATGCACATATTTAACATACATATCTTGATGAGTTTCAAAATGTGCATACAGCTGTGCTAGTACTACCACATGATCCAGCAATCTTGCCTCTGGGTATTAGCCAAAAGAATTGAAATCAGTATCTCAAAGAGATATCTGCACTTTCATGTTCATAGCACCCCTATTCACAACAGCCAAGATATGGAAACCACCTAAATGTCCATTGACAGATGAATGAATAAAGAAAATATGGTATATACATATAATGGAACATTTTTCAGCCTTAAAAAATAAGGAAATTCTGTCATTTGCGACAAGATGGGTGAATCTGGAGAACAGTATGCTAAGTAAAACAAGTGAGTCACAGAAGGACAAATACTGCATGATTCCACTTATATGAGGAATCTAAAATAATCAAACTCATAGAAGCAGAGAATAGAATGGTGGTTGCCAGGACTAGGGTAGGAGACAATGGCGAATTGTTGCTCAATGAGTATCAAGTTACAGTTGACACAGATGAATGACTTCTAGAGATCTGCTGTACAACAAAGTATCTATAGTTAACAATATGATGCTGTGTATTTAAAAGTGAAAAAACAATAATAATAAGATTCAATTTTAAAGTTACAAATTGAAAATTCAGCTTACATATCTTATTTTGTTTATAAGTTTAGCAAATATTAGCCATCATTGTTAAGGGGACTTAACATTGTTAAGGGGACTGTTAAGGGGTTAACAGTTGATTCCATCGTCAAATGAAAACATTTGAGCTGAATTAAAAAAAAAAAAAGTGTGTTAAGAGGATAGATCTTCTGTTTGCTCTTACCACAAAAAGAAAAAAGAGGAAGAGAGAGAGAAGGAAGAGTCTTGCTATTAGCTTCCTGAATACCCAAACCCAACCTGCTGACTCTCAACATCTTAGGTTGGAGAGAGGTAACCAAAGGCAACCAAATCCATCATCCATTCTCCCCTAAATGGTGCTTTACGTCCAAGCTAAGTGCTTTCTACTTAAAAGGTACTAATTTGGGAGCTGACCATGACATTGGCCATGACATTGCTTAAAATCTTTCCAAACATACAAACATTATTAGTGCAAGCATGGAACAGAGAGAAACTGGTATAAGCAGCTGAATGGCTAATGGGGAGGACATTGAGGCTCAAAGCACCAAGTGCATCCCACAGGCAATCAGCCAGTCTATGAAAACATTGGGCTCATCCTCTCACCAGAGCACTAATGTAGTCCTTCTCAGAATCAGTAATAGCCCAGCACTAATGGCTGCAAAAAGAACCAACTGTCTCCCCAGTCATTAATTTCCAGAAAAAGGACTGCACTAAACTCATTACTGCTTTAACACACTCATCAGATGAAATGTACAAGTTAACCTCCTCTGAGGGAGGCAGTAATCTGAGCACATGAACTCAAAAGCCTTATCTCTTGCAGCAACTGTCAATTCTTTGCCAGGAAGCTGCCCAGACTCACCTGACAACTTTTCTGCCCATACTGTCAAGTTCTCTGCTGCCCACTTGCTCAGGGACTCAGCTAGCTGAGAGGGAGACAGGCAAGATGAAGGGAGAAAAAGGAATTGATATAAAGGTGCTGCTGTGGCTTCTGATGCTGCTGATGAGGAGTAGGATGATGGCTTTTACTAACAACAGCCAGTAACCAGTTGTGAATTACACATGGTATATCAGGCTCTATGGAGGAATTTTAAAACATGTGATCTCGTTTGATCCTGATCAAAATACTATTATTAACCTCATTTGACAGACGAGGAAACAGAGGCAAGGAAGATAGGTAAATTACCCAAGGTCACATAGCTAGTAAGTGGCTCAGCTAGAATTAGAATGCAAATCCCTGACCTCAAGTCCAGACCTCTTTCCACTGGACTGTGGCTATCAACGTTTGCACTATGTAGCGTCTGTGGGGACTATACAAAGTCAAGCAACACACTAGGAGAATAATTACAGCTCCCATTGTGTAGGTGCCTCCCAGGGATAAGGCAGTTTATAACCAGGGTCTCAGGGGCCTCCCTCAGCTCTTGCTTTGGAGCCTAAGTGGTGCTGCCAGCAGGATGGTGAGTCTCTTAGCAGCGTCACGACCCACAGCACCCTCATCCTTCATCCTCTTCCTAGAAACTGCCTCTCTGTTTGTCTGTCAAATTAATTTCTCTCTGTCTGGAGCTCCCCTGGTAGCTGCAGTGAAGAATGGAGTGTGGCGGAGCTGGGGCAGTGGAAAGGTAGTTGGGAGAGAACAACATCAGTATGGAACTTGGGAAAACTGAAAGAGTTTTACTTTGATTTAGGAAGTTAGGCTGTTTGTAGGAGCCTCCACAGCTCTCGTGGCTCCCCCATCACGGAATTGAGTTGGTTATATAGATTACCTTTCCTAGCAGACCATGAGCTTCTGCAACACAAGAACTCTCCCTTTCTTCTCTTTGTTAGCCCAACATGGAGCACAGACACGACACATAATAAATGTCGAATAAATGTGTTTGAACAAGTACTTAGCAAGTTGGCTGGCTGCTGCCTCTGCCTTTCTTTGCTGCCTCAGATCACTGGTTCAGCAAGAGACAGTTTAGGAAAGCAGACTGAGGTGTCACTGCAGAACAAGCATCATGGATGGGTAATGTGGAGAGAGTCTGTGACCAAACTTGTATATACAAAGAGCCCGTCAGGCAGACTTTCCATCAGATCACAATAGCCAGACCCAGGCAGACTGCAGCAAGGGCTACCCTGTTAAAGCAATCCCTTCTCCAGGCAGCCTGAAGAGCCATGTTCCCACGTGTGGCAGCCATTCACTAAGGACAGTCGGTTCCACCACTGGCCCTAGTATTAAGAAGCCCAACCTTGAGTGGGCAGGCCCTTTGGAGGAGAATGAAGATGTTTGAATACTTTGGCCACAGCTACAGGGTCCAGGGTCAGATGGGATGGGAGCGTTCCTGGAAGTGAAGTTGCTGAGTATCTGTGACACACAACCTTTCCTTGGCAAGGGTAGATTGCTCCTTTTCACTTTCTTGTGCCATAAGCAGAGGCTGCCAACCAGATTTGGGGACAGAAAGAATCTATAGGATAAGACTTAGGTCTGGGAGTTGGGTGGCTGGATGACAGCTCAACAAAAAGCTTCATTTTCAACTTTATAGATGCCACAATAGTCATACGTCTACATCAGTGTCAGGAAGAAATGTTGGTGTCTTTACTTTTCTCTGCCTTCTAAAAGCTTTTGATAGAGTTGGGGATAACACTAATGCACAAGGGAAAATCAACAGTCAGTAATTAAGTGCTAAATTGTCTGGCATGGGCATTAAGTGCTGGCGGAATCCAAAGGAGGGGCAGTGGATGAAGACTGAGTAATGCATGGGCAGCTGGAGCTCTGACGTCTCAGAATCTATGACTCTAGTCAGCACAGATTTCCTGGAGGAGGTGGGACTGGCACTGGACCTTAGAGGATGGGGAGGATGGGCGGGAGAGAGGAGAGGAGGCTCTGGATCGAGGCACAGGGAATGGTGGAGGAAATTCAAGGAGGCAGATGGAGATTAAGCCAAAGAGCAGGAGGTCTGGTGCTGACAGGAGTCGGGTGGCATGCGCAGAAAATCAGAGTGATCATATGACGGGCGATCTGGGCAGGGGAGCCAGGGAATCCAGGTTCAATGACTCTGGGCTGTTGAGCCTTTGGAAAACTAGCCAGCAGCTGTGGACAGGTGAATCTAGACTCCAAAAAAAATCCCTTTCAAAAGTGAATTTCCTGGAGATTCTGCAGCACGGTTCCACCCTTCAAGGAGAGCCCTCATTTCCGTATAAGCAGTGTCTCATTTAATGCTCACAACAACCCTGTGAGGGAGGGGCTGTTAAGGAACCATAGACTCCAAACAGACATGGGCTGAGTGGGAACATCAGAGTAGATTGGAAGGTCACCTCCTTTCTAGATTCCAATGCAGGCATTCTGGGAAATGGCAGTTAGCAGATGTCAAACTGTGCTTCCTGGAATCTAGAAGCATCTTGCACCCAGAATTTCTCTTTTTGCTCACTCTGCAAACACTCATGTGCTTAACAAAGATGATAATACTATCATTGATCTTGCGTTTACATTGTGCTAAGTACTTTAAGTGAATGAATTCATTTTATCTTCACAACAACCTTGTGAGGTGAACGCTCTTATTGTCTCTATTTTACAGATAAGGAAACTGAGGCACAGAGAGGTTAAGCAACTTGTCCAAGGTCACAAGTCTGGTAAGTGATTCCAAACCTGCTAGCCTGCTACCCCAGCCTCACCCTCTCACCTGCCCCACTTCAAAAGAGCCCTGTAGGCACATCTGCCATGAACCCACAATAGGAAGTATCTTATTCAATGCCTATGACAACCCTGGATGGGTGAGACTATTCAGGGACCTGAAATTCCAAATAGATGTGGTCTGATCAGAGAGATTAGACTGGGTAAGAAGATCTTGGAGTAAAAAGACCTGGCTCAGAGCCAGTCTGCTTCAACTTATTTTCCCACTTGCCATTAGCACTGCTGCCTCACCCCTACCAGCAGCAGCAGCAGCAACAACAACAGCCCCAGCACCTTCTTGGAGCCCCAAGCCAACTTGCTCTGTTTGAGCAGCCCAGGAGTCCTGCCGGAAGAGGCAGGACATGTGAGGCGCCGTGGCCTCTCTTGGGCTGTGCTGTGGGCCTGGGAGGGAGGAGGAGGGGACACATAATAGTGCTGGCAGCAGCCAGAAAGGAGGCGGGGGAGGAGGATGGTAACAAACCCAGGGAAGCATGACCAAGGGCAAAGGAGGATAAGGCCCCACAGTCAGGGGAGGGGAGAGGTCATGTGGTGCAGGCATTTCAGCAGAACCTAGACTGAAGAGTAGATATCGAGGGCAAACAAACTACAATGAGATCAAAACAAAAATCTCAAAGCAGCCCTTGTGAGAAAAGTGAGCTGCCTTGATGCTGGACAATGAATGGGAAATTTCCAGGCTGCTGTCCTACGTGGGGAGAGCGTAGGTGCCCTTCTCTGCTGTGCTAACATTTTGTTGTGCCGTGGACTCTTGGTTGACTAGCGAAGCCCATGGACCTATTCTTAGAATAATACTTTAAATGCATTAAAATGAATAAGATTACAAGAGTGGCAAATCATATCAAAGTATTAAACAAAACGTGAATGATATACTAACATAAATGCTTCTTTATTAACGCATGAATAAAAAAATTAGTGGTGAGTCTAATAACTACTGTAATTTCAAAATAGTGTTGGCTATAAAGGTTATCTAGAGATAGCTGCAATGATAATAATGTGATATAAAAATATCTGTGATTTATCTTGGAGACAAAGTCTCACATATTACTAATGCTGTTGTGGTTCATTGCCTACAAAATGGAATGAAATGAGAAATTTCAATTAGAAGTTAATAAAAATAGAAACTCAGTTTTTTCCCTCCCAACATCGCAGAGGCCCCTGTTGAGAATCCTGCATAGGGCAATGGGAATTTATTAGACTCGAGAGCCGATGACTGGAGCCCTAGTCTCGGGGTTCCTACTCATCACGCATCCTTGCAGGTAGACTCTGACTCTGGAGGGCTGGCTCATAAGATAACTCCATTCTTCTCTCCCACAAATGTTTATGAAAAAATGGGGCTGCTGCATTCTCTGCCCTGGTTCCGGAGACCAGGCATAGGGAAGTCCAACCCCAGGTACAAATCCAAGTCCCTTGACCCACCTGCCCCTACATAGGTCCTCGTGTGCATAGACCTATTCTTGTTGGGTATGAAATGGGGTTCCTCCTATACTTTGTAGGCTCGTTCTGGGGGCCATGACTGAAAAGCAATCCAGACAAAGGTCATGATTCTGCCTTATTGGAATAAGCCAGTGCCACCCCAGGGGGCTCCTGTGAAGCAAGCAGGCACATTTAGCTGCATACTAGTGTGGAATGTTTATTTTAAAATCAGTTATATTTTTACTGTAAGCCCCAGAGAGTTTGGCAGACAAAGCAGATGACAGAGTAAGAGTGAAAGTGAGAGTGAGAGAGCGAAAGAGAACAAGAAAGAGAGACAGAGTGAGAAAAAGCGACCAAGCAAGAGAGAGAATGAATGAATGAATCTCAGAGAATAAAAATTGGAAGAGGCCTCAGAGGCCCTTTGGTCCAACTCCTTCTTCTCAATTGGAGATGCCAAGGTCCAGAGAAAGAACACACTAGTGGGACCACAGAGCAGTTCAGGGCTGAGTCACTGGCTAGTTGCTTACTGTTTTCCCTCTGCAACTCTTGCCTATTTGACCAGAGATGAGCATGAGCCAACTGGTTTGGAAGATGCTTCTGAAAGCACTGTTGGAATCGCTAATAGCGCCCCTTCTCCATGCTGCTGTATCTCTTGTGGTAAGTATAAGAATAAATGTCATGACCTTGAGGAAGGGAGCCAGATACCTGCTAAAGTCATATTTTGGACATGCTGTGTTCAAACCAACGGCTGGTCCCAATGATCAGAGGCCCAATGTGGCAGGGTGTGGCCAGCCATGAAGCAGATCAGGCAGAGACTTGAGGGCAGGAAGGAAAGCAGGAAGAAGAAAAGAGGGTGGATTTCCTGCTGCGGCTAAAGGGCCAGGAGAAGGTGAGGAGGAGGGAGTCTGGACCAGAGGATGTGACCCTCAGTGGGGTTCAGACTGCTCAGTCTGGCCTTGACCACAGGGCATGAAGTGTGAGTACAGCTGGGGCTTCCCTGAATGTATACTTTCCTTCTCTGATTTCCAGAGGAACCAATGAAGTGTTTGTTATTATTATCATCATCATCATTTTATCATTATCACTATTATTATTTTGCTCTTTCATTACTTAGGCAGGTTTTATCCCCCATTTGGTTGTCAGGTCCCCAGTCCTGCCTCGCACCCAGGGCCAAATGGGACACCGGAAAAAGTACAGGACTCTGCCTCCTACCATCTGGATGAGATGACTTGAGTGAATTCTTAACTGAATCTCAGTTCCCGACCTGCAGAACGGGGAAACCGATCTCTACCTCATGTTGCTGTTAAGAGGTGCACAGCACCAGCTGATACGACAAAGTGCTCTGATCACTGCACAGCACTCTCCTCTCTGTGTGGGTATTACAGAGAGTGCCTGTTAGAAAGCAGGCTCCCTGGGGATCATGCTGCTTTTTTGCTTGTAAGAAGAAGCTTTTGACAGAGACACCAGCACATTCAACAGTGGAATCTGAGAAGAATGTAATTTTCTGTTTTCTCTCCTTGTACAAAACAGAAAATAATTTACTGCTTTGCTCCCAAGAGCTTGATGTCAACCAGCTATAGCCACCACCAGATTAGGGAGTGACAAATCTGGAGCTTGCCGTCGGAGCTCATGAACAATATATAAGGCCAAAATATGTATCAATCTCTGACCGTTCAGGCCAGGAAGCTGAGAGAGGGGAAAGGCCTGAGGTCCCCTAGCCAGCCTCCCATCTCTAATCATACACATTTCAGCTCTACGCCAAGGGCACGTGGCCAGCAGCTATAAATGCCGGTGTAGGAAGAATGTTTACTGGGCATCAGAATCCACAAACCAAGGTGGAACATTGCAGAGAATGAGCACAGGCTCAGGAATCACACAGGCCTGAGTTTCTGTCCCAGTTCTGCCACCTGAGATCTGTGGAACTTTGCATAAGTTTCTTCCCTTCTCTAGGCAGAAGTTTCTCCAGTGACCTTTGAGTCCATCTGTAGCCTTGACCTATTCTATTTCCTGGCCTCCAGATACTTACTAGAGACTGGTATGTGGATCACCTCCCAAATCTGATTCTTTTTCAAAACAAAGTCTTGCTTCTTCTCCTTTGCATACACATCCATCAACCTGCCTGCATGCATGTCCATAAACTAATTGGTTCCTTGATCCTGTGCCCTTTCACCTATTCAAGGGCACCACTCCAGTAATTTTCTCCTCTATCCGCATCGTAAAATTTTGCCTGTCTGCTAGATCATCTCCTTCAACGTGCAAACATGCCGTATATTTCCCATCTTTACAATACCCAAACCTTCAGCCTCATTCTCCTCCAACTACCACCTTTCTCTTGACCCATACAGAGCCAAACACTTGCAAAGAGTTGTCTCACTTTTTGGCTCCTCTTCCTCATTTCACGTTCTCTCCTCAATCTGGTCAGCTTCTGATCCACCACTTCACTGAAATGGTTCTTTTCAAATCACCAAAGACCTACATCTTGCTGAAACTCATGATCACTTCTGTCTTCATTGCTCTAGACCTGTCAACAGCATTTGACATGTTAATCACTCCATTATTCTTAAAATACTCTCTTCTGTGGACTAGACTTAGAATTGCACTCATCTAGTTTTTGCTCCACTTGTGGCTGCTCTGAGTCTCCTTTCCAGGAACTTCTTCATCTTCTTGACCTCTGAATGTTGAAGTGCTTCAGGGCTTCATCCTTGACCTTCTCTGTTTCATCTACACTCCCTCTCTAGGTAATCACTTGGTTTGCAAGTTTGGTTGTCATGTAATGACAATTCCCAAATTTATCTCTGACCTAAGTACTGGACTCACATATCAAACTACCTGCTTGTCATCTCCATGAAGGTGTATAATAGGCATCTTAGACTCGGCACACACAAAACACAATTCTCAATTAGCCAGCTCCTGCCATTACAAGTGTGCTCTTCCCAAAATATCTTCTCATCTCAATGAAGGGCACCACCATCTACCCATCTGCTTAGGCCTCCCTCAAACTTATGAGTCACTTGACTCCTCTCTTTCCATCACCATGCACAACCTATCCATTGATAAGTGCTATCAGCAGTATCTTCAACATTAAGTATTCAATCACTTCCCACCACCTCTACTGCCATTACTGTGGCTCAAGCCACTATCATCTTCCCCCTGGATTATTGCAGTAGAGCTTCTTTCTGATCTCCTTGCTTCTACTCTGCTCTCCCTCCAATCTGTCCCCAATACAGCAGCTGGAGGGATCCTATTAAAACAAAAATCAGATCATGTCATTCCTCTATGCAAAACTCTCCAGTGCTTTCATAGTTCTAAGTATAAAATTAAAACTCTAAACATGACTTAAAGGGCCCTGTTGATTTGGTTTCGGTCTGCCTCACTCTGACATCAATTTCATAACACTCTACCCCTCCTGTTTCATACCCTTCAGCCACTCTGGTCTACTTGTTGCTCCTCAAACTCACCAAGCTTGTTCCCACCACAGGCCCTTTGCATTTGCTTTTTCCCTGCCTAGAGATCTGGAATGTTCTTATTAAAAACCTCTGAGTAGCTGGATTCTTCTTATTCATATCTCAGCTCAGATGTTACCTACTCATAAAGGCCATCCCTTGTTCCTTTGATATAGCCCCTCAGTCCCTGTCACTCTTTACCTCATTACCCTATTTTAACTTCTCCATAATACTGATCAGCACCTAAAATGATGTCAGGTATTTATTTAGTTACCATTGTCTGTCTGTTCCAGTAGAATGTTGCCTCCATAGGAGGAGGGGCCTGGTCTTTACTGTTCATGACTTTATCCCAAGGGCCAGATCAATTCTGTCACAGAGTGATCATTCAATAAATACTCATTATATGATTCCCCTGCTTCTGGCTTGCCTCCTATAATCTTTTCTCTACACCAAAGCCAGAGTGATCTTTTAAAAAGCTAAGTTAGATCATGTCACTTTCCTGCTTAAAACCCTTTAATAGCTTCCCATTGCACTTCCAACAAACAGATAAAATCCCAACTCCTTATCATGACCATGACCTGGCCCCTGCTTATGTCTTATATCACATCTCCTTCCACTCTAGCCCTCCCACTGTGCTTCAGTCATATTAACTTTCTCTCAATTCTTCAAATTCATTGCAATCTTTCCTACTTCTGGGTCTTCAGTGTTTTCCTCCACCCTTCATGCCACCACCCACCCAAGGCAATAGTACAGACAGTCACTGCTCTATGAGCACTGAAATGAGAAGGATAATTTCTCACTGGGCTGGTTAGAAGAGATAGGAAGTTCTGCTGGTCTACAGACTGACATTTTTTAGTCTTTACACATACATACGGTGCCACCATACTCCAAAGTGACTCCGAAGTCACATGAATCAGAGATAAAAGAAGCTCAGGTCTCTACACTCTTCCCAGCACAGAGTTTTAAAATTAACTATCTACTTGGCTTGTACCATTGCCTCACACTCCCCACTCAATCCCTCATCCAGCCCAATCTGGCCACAGACCCCACTACTCACTCCTCTGAATTTGAGCTTCACCAATGATCTGCACAGTACTAAATCCACTAGACACTGATCTATCCTCATCTTGTTTGACCTTTCAGGAACTTTGGAAAGAGGAAATCACAAACCTGTCTGGTTTCCCTCATATCTCTCTGGATAGTCACTGTCAGTCTCCTTTGTCAGCCTTTCCTTCTCTACTCTACTTAAACCTCTCTCTCTAGTCCGTACTTCAGACCTGTATATCTGACTATCTACTAGCCATTTCTGTGTAGACGTACCAGCAGCAACTCAAATGTTTCTTGTCCAAACCTGAACCCTTCATCTTCTTCCCAAGGCTTTTCCACTCCCAGTGATCCCCATCTCAGGAATGGTCCCAGCATCCTCTCTGTAGCACAAGCAACAAACCTAAATATCCCCTTGACACCTCCTTCTCCTTCACCACATCCATCCAACCAGTCCCTGAGTCTAGTATATTCTATGTCTCAACTATCTCTTGCCTTTGTCACCTTCTCTCTATCTCCCCTGGGGGCATTTTAAATCCAGGTCACCATCTTCCCTCCCTGGACTTCTACAACTGCATCCTCTCTGGTGTCCTTACTTCAACTTTCACCATTCTCTCGTCGTCTTTCCACACTGCAGGCAGAAGGATCTTCTGAAGGTGTTAAGTCAGATCATGATCCTCCCTTGCTCAAGCTCCCCCCCACCACACCAGCAGCTTCTTCTCCATTGTTTCTGGAATCAGGTTCAAGCTCCTGAGCTTGGCATTCATAGGCCCTGCCAGACCTGACTCCAGACAATCTCAGCCTGTCTCCTCCCCACACTCCTTTTTACCCAAGGTTTCAACCTCACCAGAGTACTTGCTGCTCCCCAAACCTTGTGTGCTCCTTTCCTCCTCTGTGCCTCCACTCATGCTGTCCCTTTGGCTTGGGATGGCCTGACTCCTTCTCTCCATAGTGTATACTCTCACTCACTTTTCTATTCCTAGTTCAAGCATCGGCTGCTGTAAAATTTCCCTGTCTCCATTCTAATTTAGCAGATGGGGAAACTAAGGCACTAAGAAGGTAGAAAGGTCACTAATGCCTCTCAGAAAAATGCTATTTCCTGGACACAAGGTCAGGAGTGACTGCCAAAAGAGCCTGGACTAGAGTGCAAAATTTAAGGAGACACATATTTTCATTCTCATGCAAGTTCAGAGGTGGCACCTAAGAGTGAATGCCTGTGGGTGGACAGGGCAGCGGAGGCTGCAGACTCTGGAAGACCAGTGTAAGAGATGAGATGGACCTATTTCATGCAAGTGCCCTCCAAACTCTCAGGACAGTGATGGGGATGGGTTGAGAGTGATGGGTGGAGGAGGGTTCACAAGTTGAAGTCACAAAAACAAGCATACCGAGTCCACAGGGCTTGGGAGGGAATAAAGCAGCCTGCAGATTCCCCCAGACCCATCCTGGAAGAGCAGGAGGAGAGGAAACCAAAAAGAAGACAGCCAATTGGAGAAAACGGCAACCCTGGGCACTATGCTGCCCACATAGGCAGGCCTCAGAGTAGCCCCATGGGGAGATGCCCATTAGAAGATTTCTAAGAGCTCAGAGGCAATTGCCTGACTGGCTTACTGGGTGCCTTTGGGCCAGTCCCTTCTCCTCTTAGGACCTCAGCATTCCTAGAGATACACAGGGACATCACACTCTGTCTTCTGGAGTTGTTTTGGCTCCAAGCTCTCCTTCTCCATGATTCTGGTCCCTGGCCCAGCCCCTGAATCCAGAAGGTGGCCAGTGGTAGGGAGCTATTGGTATCAGCCACTCTGAAGAGAAATCCACTTTGCATGAGTCAGAACAAGCTGTTGTGTACAGGAGCCTTGATTTAAGGCCATTTCAATAAGCCCCAATTCATCATCTTGAAGGTCTTTGAATAAAAGACAAGCACCATTTTCTAAATGCCATTATGCAATCAAGCCTTTTGCAGCCAGCCCGGCAGTCTCACATGCCTACATACGTGCCCTGACTACTACATCTCACATCTCATTGAGTGTGCCTGGGCTCCCTCTGACAGACAGCCCTGGCTATGTAGGGGCTGGTAGTGATGACGCAGGGAAGAGACTGGGAGCCCCAGCCATGAGACAGACTACGCAATAGACACTTTGTGAAAAGCTATGGAAAATTCCATAGCAGGGAGGCCCTATCTGACCCAGGGTCACTCCAGTCTCTTGGAAACCTGAGCCTGTTCCTTGAGCTCCTTTTCCCTGCAGGGCAGGGAGCCAAGGCAGCCTTCTAGGAGTACTATTTTCCCTGCGGTGCAGTGCTCAAATCAGAGATCTAGCTGTCAGACTGTCCAGGGTTGAGTCCTGGCTTCAGTACTTCTTAGCTCTGTGACCCTGAGAAAGTGAGCTGACCACTCTGTACCTCGGTTTCCTCATCTTTAAAATGAACATAATAATACATCAATTTCTTAGAGCTAGGATGAAAATTAAATGCTGTAATGTCTATAAAGCTCTGAGAACAGTGCCTGGCATGTAGTAAGCTACATAAAGCTATTATGGTTCTTGCCATCTTCACAGTTCTACAAATAGGAGTGGCAAATGTGGAAGCTAGAAAAGAAGCTAGGGATTCCCCTAGGCCGGGGGTGTGGGAGAAGCAGAGCAAGGTCTCGGAACTGAAGGCCTGGGTTCAGATCTTAGCTTCACTACCCACTGGCAGTGAGACTTTAGGCAAGCCTGAGCACTGTTATGAGCCTGCTTCTCCATCCCTAAAAGGGTTAGCGACTCTCCAGGTCATGAGGTTATTCCAGAAGCTGATGAGGAAAAAGATAAGATGCTGCTTTGTACCTGGAAACACATAATTTGGTACTGTAGTCCTGTGGTTCTCAGTGTGGTCCCCAGAAATGCAAGACCTAGTGATCAGAAATTCCAGGTGGTGGGCCCAGTACTCCTGTTTTAACAAGCCCTCTAGGGGATCCTGATGCATGAAAGAGCTTGAGAACCACTATTCTAATCCAACCTCATGAGACAAGGAAATGGAGGACCAGAGGAGGCCTAAGGATTGAATACTCACAGGGCACAAGGTCCTGGGCAATGGGAAATGACGGCCTGGTGGTAGCTTGGTAGGGCACCATGAGATCAAGATCTCTTGCTTCCCAGGTGGTGCTCTTGCTAAGACATCAGTCTGAGCAGTGCCTAAGGCTCCTTCTCCTGGGCAGATACCCCAAAGAGATTGGGCTGAACACTGGACCTTGATGCTTGCTCCTTAAAAAATGCAAGTGGAACATTTTTAGGTGCTAGTGTCATGGCTGAAAAGTGCCTGTGGGTACTGCACAGGTGGTATCCTAGCAGGAACACAGCCTGGGAGCCAAGAGACCTTGTTCTCACACATACCTTCCTGAACACTTCTCTAAGGAATAGCCTCTCTTTCAGCTGTGGGACTAGCACCCATAAATGCTCCATCTCCACATTTTTAAGGAGTAAGCATCAGGGCCCCCTGTCAGCCTGAGTTCTTTGGGGTATCTGAGTGGGGGAAGGGGTCTTAGGTCCTCGTAGTTCTCCCAGGGTGGAGGCCAGCCAGAGTAAGTCTCAAGCCTCTTTTCCAAGTCCTGGAGTAAGAGACAGTAAAGATGGGCAGCAGTGGCCAGCCTGCGTGTTAGTTAGCTAATGCCTGCAGCGTGCTGAAAGCATGTGAAATGGCTCAAGTGTGGAGCCCCACATTTACCTTGTAACTCTTGCGACTGTCTGTCTCCTTGGTAGGCTTTGCCCAACAACTTCTTCCATTCCCCAACTGCCCCAAGCCAAACCTCTTCCTCTCTACAATGATAAGGGGCAGGAAGGTGTGGGCAGGGGTTCCCAGCTCTTCAGCAGCCCAAGGCCTCCTTGGCCCTCTTGGCCCCCTAGTGTGGGGGAGGCACAACAATAGCGGAAGCAATAGGCACACCCCCACAAGCAATAGCTCTGCTTCAAGAGGCAGGCGAGCATGACACAGTCCAGCTTCCTGCGCCCACTTAAGGAACTGCTCTCTCCCACATCATGCTGGCAGGTCACGACTCATCTTCCCCCAAGACCAGCTACAGGAGATTCAGTGGTGCGTGGGCGCTTCTCCCCTCTCTCCTTCCTTAGTCACCTCAGCACAAAGCTCTCCATCAGAAGGTGATTAGATTTGGGAAAGGTTATTTTTTTCCCAGGCATAATTGTTTCTTAATTTTTTAATTGCATTCCCTTTAAAGATTGCAAGCAACAACTGGCACTTGATAAATGATGAAGAACATTAGCAATTAATCGAATTTTCAAGTGGCACTGCTTTTGTGGCGATTTTTTAAGATATATATATTATATAGCCCAGATTTTTAAACTATATATATATATTAAGTTTGAGAGTACATCATCCTTGGAGACAGCCTAAGTGGGCTACAGTTTAAAACCTGAGGAAGCAGAGACCCTTCCAAACTGTGCCTGAGACCCCTGCCAAGGGATCAGGAAGCCCAGAAAGCTAAACAAGGCCCCCAAAGATGAAGGAGAAAAAATGTATTCATTTATTCATTTGCTTGTTCACTCAATCACACACTGGCTTGTTCATCAAATTAGTTAACCTTCTCAGTCACTCATTCATTCACCCCATTCACTCATTCAGTGGCTCAGTTATTCTCTCCCTTCCTTCTCATCTGCTCACTCACTAGTTCACACACTAACAGGATCATTCCTTCTCTCCCTCCCTTGCTTCCTTCCTCGCTCACACACTCTTTCATTCACCTCTCCTGCTCTATACCACCCATAGCTCCATGATGACTTAGGGCTTTAGCTGACTTTATAGATTTTCTTCAAACACAGCTTAATATGCAAAGAAAATTGTAAGCTTTCATAATATTAGCTGGCTTGTCCAGAACTTCTTTCATTCCAATCATACTGCTTGAGAGTTTACTCTGTGCAGGGGGCAGAGAGATACAGATGACATTGACCATGCCATCATCTGGCTTGCAGTCTACTTGGGGAGATAAGCATTTTCATAAATGCCTGTATTTGATACAAGAATCCAAAGAGGAATCACTTGATTCTGGCAGAAAGACTGCAGGCAGGCTTCCGCTCAGTGAAATTCCTGAGGATCTTCTATGAGCCAGGCCCTGGGGATACAGAGAGGAATAAGACAGCTTGCTACTTTCACAGAGTTAAATATCCAGTGATGGAGAAAGACATAGGACTAGATAATTGGCATAAAACATGAGTAACTGAGTTGTTGGTACACACAATAATACTAAAATCAAGTAGGGATGAATTCTGTTCACTGAAAGCTTAAGAAAGAGTCCACATTAGCTCTAGAACTTGAGGGAGGGGCAGGATTTTGTTTGACAAAGGTAGATAACAAGAAAGTGCTTGAGGCACATGCATGATCCGTGGCTAGAAAACTCAAGGTATGTTTGGAGAATAGCAAATAGTTCTATTTTTCCAGAGCAGAAGATATGTGGAAGGGAGTTGGTGGAAATAAAGCTTAGTCCTCAAGCAAGGGTTTGAATGATGGTTAGGGTTTGATTGTAGAATTAGAGGAGAAATCATGGATGGTTTTTGAGCAGAGTTGTGTCATGATGAGAGCTGGGCTCAAGAGATGAATTTGGAAGTGAGATCAGCGAGATCACAGAGACTCTAGGCAAACAGATCTTTGAAGGAGCCGGAGACTCCTGATGAACTGAAGTGGGACGGTAGGGAGAGAAATGCAGAGGCAAAAATGAATGTGAGTGTTGTGAAAGAGGCTGCATCAACAAAAGTGAAGGTGAAGGACAAGGGTGAGACAGTCAGAGACGCTTCAGAGGTTTTTAGAGTGGAAGACCAAGAGGATGGTGACACCTCTACAACAACAGAGTGAACAGAGAACAAAGAAGAAAAGATGATGGGCTTGGTGGTGAACATATTGAGGAGCCTGAGCAACAGCCAAATGAAAGTGTTCAGCATGCAGTTGGACAATAGGTCTAGAGCACAGGAGGGTAGCCTGAATTAGAAATAAATATTTGTGTCATATCAATTAGCATCTTGACCAGAATTCCTTAACCTTGGGTGTATAAATGGACTTCTGGGAGCCTATAAGATATATTCTGCAAGCAGAATTGACAATTCTTGGTAATGGATTAGAAGTTGGTGGGACAGGAGTCTTCCAGATTTCTACCAGACAATCTGATTGGATGGTGATGTCTTTTATCAAGACAGGGAATAATAGAGTAGGAGAGAGCCAGGGATTGGGGTAGGAAAGAAAATGAGTTAAGCGTTACACACGACGATTTTGGGATGCCTGTGGATTGTCCAATTGGAGGTGTCTGCTGGATATTGGCCTCATGGATCTGGAGATTAGGAGCAAGATCTGGGCTGAAAATTGATTTTGGGTGGTTAAAGCCAAAGGAGTAGATGAGCTCATCCAGAGAGAATGTGGAAAATGAGAAGAGAAGGCTTAGAAAATGAAAAATAGAGAAGATTCAGGAATGAATTCCAAATTTCTGTCTCGAGTGTATAGACAGATGTTGATGCTTATTCCTGAAATATAGAACACTTGGGAAGTTTTGAGAGAAGGGGTGAGAATGTGATAAGTTAAATTTGACCAAGATAGGATTAGAAGTGGAATATTCCATATTGTGGAATATGAGAGTGGAGTTTCTCAAATGTCTCCATATGAGTTTGGAGCTTACAAGGGAGGATTGGGCTAGAAACAGATTCCTGAGTTTACCACAGAGATAATGGCTGAATCTGGGGTGTGAATGTGGTCTATAAGGGAAAGAGTATAAAAGAGAAGAGCAGAGGCCTGGGACGGAACTTTGTAGGTAAGCAGAAGACCAGCAAAGAGCAGTCCTAGAAGTACACGAAAACAGGCAGCTTGCTGAACGATGGGAGCTAAGGGAGGGGAGGGGTTCTAGGAGGAAATGGAACACGATGCTGAATGTCATCTGGTACGTACAGGAGGATAAGGCTTGATGTGTTGGCAACGGGGTAGTCATGGGTGACCTTGGGGAAAGTGGGAATGGGACCGAGGAGGAGAGAGGGGCTCCAGAAGGCAAGGAGGAGAGAATGGGTGATGGGCAGGGCAGATTCAGAGAAGAGAGGGCACTTGGCAGGTCTACTCAGCAAGAGGCAGGTGGCCATGCTGAGAGAACATGTCTGTGTGAGCCCAATGAAGGTCACCCTACCTTCTTAGGTCCCCAGCACTCCACAAACCTTCTCAATCCCGGAGGTGTGGATTCCTCACAAACTATAGCCCCCATGGTGGTTCTCTCATATGTTCACTGCTCAGAGGCTGGTGCCAGTATCTGGACATACTCCCACCCTTTGGCCCACCATTCTTCCACACACAGCCCAGAGGATCAGAGACCACTTAACTGTTCTGTGCCTCAGTTTCTTTGTCTGCAAAAGGGGGCTAGTGATATTTACCTTGAAAAAGGATGCAGATTAAAAGAGATAATACATGCAAAGCAACAATCTGTATTAATTAATTCTTCTCCTGAGGTCACTGGAATCTCATGAGAGAGATGTAAGACCACAATGCTTGATTCACTTCAGCTTGGAAACACAGCAGAACTTAACATATAATTAGGTATTCTCAGTACAGTTTTATCCCCTCCACACACACAATTGATGTTGTCTGACTTACAAGGAGAAATAATGTGATTCATAGTTACTGCCAATTTCTCTACTGCACTGTAGGGGAGTCAGCATTTTTGTTTTGTAGTGTAGGAGGAAATCCAGGCTGAATGTCTCTCACCCAGTGCCTCCCATTGTGGCACACTGTGGGTTGCCCTGTTGAACACAAACTCCATATCAGGATTGACTATGTAGTTTGTGGAGTCCAGCGCAAAATGAAAATGTGGGGCCCCTTCCTCGAAATTATTAAGAATTTCAAGATAATGACAGTAGAGCTTTAAACCCTGTATGGGGTCCCATGCAACTGTATATACTAGTTGCTCACCAGTGAAACAATCCCTGCCCCAAATCCATCCCCAGTGCCCTGATCTTGTTGCAGGAAAGCCCAGAGCAATGTCACATGTTCCTCTGAAGGAAATTTGCACAGAAACAGGCACCTCGACGCAAAGAGCTCCCTCTAGGTTGTTTCACCAAAAAGCCCTCTGGGCAGCTGCCTGCTGGTTATGGACAACTGAAACCCTCAGAGTCAGAGTTCTGGCACTGCACCCCTGGTAGATAACCATGGCACCTCTAACTGTAATCAACCAGCAACTTTCTTTCCTCCTGCTGATTTTTTTTAATTTTTTAATTTTTTTTAATTTTTCTAATCACTTCAGGTTATTTCCACTCTTCCAACCTCTCCACTATGCACGCCTGCCCCCAGCACAGGCATACCCCAGGACAGGGGCCGAGTGGCCTGCTGGGCCTGGGGCCATGGGCCCTCTTTTTAGCCCCACTCTGAATCCTAATAGTGACTTTGAGCCTTGGTGGGTGGCTCTCTGGTGATCTGTCAGGTAACACCGGGAGGAAGGAGGTGTCCCTCCTGGGTCTCTGGGAAAAGGTGAGGAGAATGACAGGGATGGAAGGCTAAAAAGATGTACAGTCCTAGAACAGTGTTACTCAAAGTGTAGCCCATGGATCAGTGTCAGATGGCAATGAGGTAAGTGCAGAAATTGAAAGTAAGACTTTCAAAACTTTTATAGTAACGTGATAATGCTTATTAAATTTAATAATAAAATAATAAAAAGTAATTTATGTCTTAAAATAATAAAAAATAATTTATGTCTTAATTTTCACCCTTCTAGTAATTCAGTTTTATTGCATTTTATAGAGTATCGGTCCACACAGTTTGGAAATCTAAAAAGATAATTACAAAAAAACAAACTAAAACAAAACGAAAAATAGGTGCTTTGCACTAGATGGTTGCCATCCTTGCCATGGCACCTCTGACTCAGGATAGTGGAAAAAGCCCTGAGGTGGGAGTCAAAAGATCAGAGTTCTCTTCCTGGTTTCTTCATTTCCTCAGACAAATTGCTTAATCTCTGAGCTCCACTTTTCTGAATTGTAAATGTCTCCTGGGGCCCACACGAGATCTTGGGTGAGAAGGAGCTTTACAAACTGTAAGGTGCAATGTTAAATGAGGGGTCAATCGTGAGGAAGCCACCATTCTGTAGCTACTCCACACCCCTTCCGTGCAAGTAGTACTGAGTACGAGCACAGTGGTAAGAGCAAAGCCTCTGAAGTCAGGCTGGCTGGATTTGGACCCTACCTCCACAGTTTACTAACCTCTCAGCGTCTCCATTTTCTTACGAATGAAGAAGGGATCCTTTTCATGTCAATCTGATAGGATTGTGGTGAGGACTAACTGTGAACATGGTACAAGATAAGTGGTGGGTAGTAGTGTGGTCCGATTACACCTCTTATTCTTGTCACTCTACATTACTATTTTGAGACTTACCCATGTTCATAGTTCTTCCCCTTTAACAACTATATATCTCCAACATCGTATTTCATTTGTGCAGTCCCATAGTGGTGTCTTTGTATTTTCTAGTTGGTTACTGCTGGTGTAGAAGATATTATTGATATTACAGACTTGATCTTCCATCTAGTAAATATGCTGAACTCTCTCATTAGTTCAAACAGTTTGTCTAATTCTCTTGCTCTTTCTATGTAAATGATCACATCATTTGCAAATACACTCATTTTGTTTCTTTCTTCACAACCCTTGTACTTCTTATTCTTTCTATGACTTTCCGTACTAATTTGGGGTGTGGTAGCAGCATCCTCATCTTGCTTCCTACCTTAAAGAGAATGGTTCTAAAGCTTCTCCTCTATTAAGGATGATATTTTCTGTGGGTTTTTAATAGGTGGTCTTGATAGGGGTCAGGGGGATCCCTTTATTAATAATTTTAATATCCTTTATCACAAATAGGCGTTAAACTTTATAAAACATTTTTTATGCATCTATAAAGATTTTTTTCATTTTTTTCCCGAGTGTATTAACATGATAAATGTTAACTCTGTAACAATAACTCTACTTAGCCATGACACAATCTTTTTGTTTGTTTGCTTGCTTGTTATGTTTTGTTTTGTTTTTAATACACTATGAGATTTAGTTAATATTTTGTTTAGCTATTGTTATTTATATTCTCAAATGACATTTCCTGTAAATAGTCTTTTCTTTTGCTGCCCCTATCCAGATTTGGCATCAAGATTATGGTGGCCTCCTAACTCAAGTGGTCACGTTTCCCACTTTTTCTGATCTCTGGAACAACACAAGGAGAAGAGATATTATCTTTTCTTGGGAAGTTTGATAAAACAATCAATGTGTAGAATGGTCTGGAACTGGTCCTTTTGAGAGGAGGTGAGCTTTTGATCACCACAACAGTCTTACATGGTCATCAGTGTATTCAGTTTTCCTTAGCTCATTTTTGCATTTTCTTTTTAAAAACTCAAGGCATTTATCTCTTTTCTCTGGCTTTCAGCCTTTTGTTTCACCACAAGCTTTCTCATAACACCACCCTTGAACCAAGAACTAAGCTTGTAGCTTCACTCCTGATTCTTCCATTCTTTGGGCAAGTGAAACCGAGGCCAAGAAAGTCTTCCTCATCTGTCAAAGGAGAGTTGAGGTAGCGACCCCTAATGGTATTTTTAACACAAGGGTAAATTCTCTCTTAAGAGCAGCAGTTGACTCAGCTCAGATACAAATGAAAAAGGGATAAAGAAGAAGAGCAGAGAGAATAACAGCTGCCAGGTGATTCCTGCTTGCCGAGTCTAGTACTTTTTATACCTTGGGTGATCAAACTTGGTAAGAAGCCCTTTGAAAGAACTCTTCCTGACTCCTCCACCACATTTATGCAAAGAAGCTTTAGGAGCCCTACTTTCCCAATGAGGCAAAATGTCACCTCATCACATGATGAGGCAGTACCAGGACCACCCTCTCTCTTGAGATTATCTTACTTAACTGTCCTCTATTATTTCATTCATTCATTCACATTAACTCTGCACCACATTTTCTGCAGACTTCACTGCTTGTCTAATGTTATGCTGGAGGAAGAAGTATGTGACGTGTCTCTCAGCGTAATCAAAGCCGTGAAAAGAGAGCTGCAATTAGAACTGAGCCAGGTTGGTTTGTTTAATAAAGACAGAGCCAGCTCTCCTGCTCTCTCACCCTAGACCTGAGGTGAAAGTTTCAGGATCCTTCTCTCTGAATTAAAGACACTACAGCTCTAATTGAGTTTAGGAAAAGTCATTTGTGTTCAATACCAGAGCTTATTCTCTCCCTCCTTCCTCTGATCATTTGGAGACTGTTAGCAGCAGATGGCTGAGGCTTTCCAGCAGCACTGTCTGTTAGATCCCACCCTGCCTTCCAGGCTGACCTCTGACCCTTGGCTCAGCAGTATCTTTCTTTGCTTGGTCTCAGTGTTTGAGATTGAAGTTTCTCACATCACTCACTATCTGGATTGAAATGCAGTCTTCTCATCAGAAGAAATAGTGGGCTGACTCATTGATCTCAACTCCAGTGGAAAGACCCAAAAAGACAATGGTCCATTCCCAACTGACCCAGGTGACCACAGACACCCAGATGGAAAGCCTACTGGGCAGTATTCTAGGTGGGAATTGTGGTTTCCTCCAACACCAAGTCCTGTCTACATTGAGTTGTTGGCCTGTGGGTTGCATCATTATTTAGAAACACTTCATCTTAATAGGATTAAACATCACTTTCCAGAGAGATGTGGATGGAGAATATCTACACAGAGAATGAGAGATAGACCAACATAGCCCCAACTCTTGAACCTTGAGTTGTCCCTTCCCCCTTAGGAGTCTGTTACTGTTATTCTGTCAGAAAGACAGTGACCCAATGGTCCTTGGTCCTTTTCAACTGCCCTGGGAGACATCTCTCTCACAATCTACCTGGAGGCTCTCTTGGACTTTCAGTTTTCTGCCTGAGAAATAGACTCCTCTATTGATGATGATTGACAGAACTGCAACTCCTTATGGACATACTCAGCACCAATACCCAGGGTACAGCCTTAGCCAGACCACTAGAGAAAAAACAAGCAATAGAAAAGAGAGAAGTATTGTTTCCTTTCTGTGCTTAGGATCATGAGAAGCAATCTTTGTTTTATTTTATGCGGCTTGAAGTAGACTCCAAGGAAAAATTATTGACATGATTCTAATAACTCGGTGGGGACATGTGGTGGGCAGAATTCTAAAGATGATTCCCCAAGACATCTGCTCCCAGGTTATCAAATTAAACACTAATCTAGATAGTACTGTAAAGGGACTTTGCAAATGTAGTTAAAGTTTCAAGTCAGTTGACTTTAAGATATGGAAATTATCCAGGCTGCTCTGATGGAATCACAGGAGCCACTTGGAAGCAGAGTTTTCTCTGGCTGGTGGCAGAAAGGGAAGTCAAAGGGATTCAAAGCACAAAAGAGATTCAATGCACTCTTGCTGACTTTGACTATGGAAAGGCCCACATGCAAGGACCAAAGAGTGACTTGTGGGAGCTGAGGATAGCCCTTGACTGACACCCAGCAACGACACCGGGACATCTGTCCTACAAGTGCAAGGAACTGCATTGTGCCAGCAGCCTGAATGAGTTTGGTAGCAGATTCTTCCCCAGAGTCTCAGTTAAGAGTCCAGCTCAGCCCACACTTTGATTTGTGGGACCCCCAAGCAGAGAACTGAGTTAAGCTATGCTAGGACTCTTGGCTCACAGAAACTATAAGAGAATAAATGAGTGTATTTATAGCTGCTAAGTTTGTGATAATTTGTTACATAGCAATAGAAAACTAATAAAGGACATCTAACAAGTCCTCCAAAATTATCAAGCCTACACCTCAGCCCTCTGCATGCATGAGACCAAGGTAGGCACAGAAAGTATTTACACCCTACGCAAGGTCCCTGTTCCCCTCTCCAGCCCTGAGCTTCTCTCACAGAACTTCTCTCACTGGCTGAGGCCTCAGTGTGGCTCTCTGGTTGCTGAGGTGCTGGGGACAGACTAATGACTAACTTGATCCACTGGCAGGCAGGACATTTTTTAGGCCAGTAGGAACAATCCCTGCTATTTTCAGAGAGCTGAGTGCAAAACACTTCTATAGTCATGATTTCACAGGAGCCTCATAGCAATTGCCAATGGTAGAAGCAGTCATATCCCCATTTCCCAGATAAAAGAGTGAGGCCCCAAAAGGGAAAATGGCTGGCTCAAGGTCACAGAGCTAGCATGGGAAAAGCTCTTGCAGCATAACACAATTTACTTTTGGTAACTATTTGTGGATTCTTCTGTTAGTGGTTTGCAAGTCCTTGGGCCTTTGAAACTGTAAGCAGTGCTTTGTTGAAAGGTGATCATCAAGGCTGTTTCTTCTCATGTGCATCTAAACTAAATGAGTAGAGACACTAGGGAACCTAATGAATAGAGATGTATTTGTTAATCACCTGAAGAGTCATAATCTGTCCCATGTTGTTCCTTTGGGCTACAGGGCTCATTGTCCAGATAGCCACGTGGTTCTTGTGATGGTCAATTTTATGTGTCAACTCGACTAGTCCATGGGGTGCCCAGATATCTACTTAAACCTTATTTCTGGGTATGTCTGAGAAGGTGTTTCCAGAAGAGATTAGCATTTTAATGAGTGGACTGAGTACCATCACCCTCTCTAATGTGGGTGGGCATCTTCTAATCCACTGAGGGTCTGAATAAAACAAAAAAGTGGAAGAAGGAAGAAGTTGCTCACTCACGCTCTCTCTGTCTGCCTGACTACTCGAGCTGGGACATTGGTCTTCTCTGGCCTTTGAATTAGAACTTACACCATTGGCTCTCTCGTTCTCAAGCCTTTGGACTCAGACTGAAGCTACACCACTGGCTTTCCTGGGTCTCCAGCTTGCAGAGGGCTGAATGTGGGACTTCTCACCCCCCGTAGGTGTGTGAACCAGTTCCTCATAATGAATGAATAAGTAAATAAATATCTCCTATTGGTTCTGTTTCTCTGGAGAACCCTGACTAATAGAGTTCTCTCCCTCACTTCCTTCAGTTCTTTGCCCAATGGGGCCTTCTCTGGCCACTCTATCTAAAATTTCAATGCCCCATCAACCCTACTTCTTGCTTTATTTGTTTTCCCTATTGCAATGATCATCATCTGATATCCTAGACATTTTATTTCTTTATTGTCTATCTCTAAGAGAATAGGGATTTTTGTCTGTTTTGCTGACTGTTGTATCACCAGCACTCAGCGCATTGCCTGACATATAATAGGTGCTCAATAAATTTATCATTATTATGATTACAGAGCTGGGTTGGGGTCCAGATATATATAAAGTCAACCCAGTCCTCTTACATGGTCACCATGACCACTCTGGCTCTCTGTAGAGACAGAGGCTCTGTCAAAGATCAGTCATCATATCTCCTGTTCCTTGTCCCAAGCCCTCCATTCTCTGAACCAAGTCTGACTGCAGTGTCAACTGCTCTCCTTTGTTTATGGAAAGTAATTTCTCAAAGTGATGTCTCAGGCCCCAAGAGAAAAGATCTTACCTGCCTAATAAGCTGGGGTTCGTTCAGACCAAAGGGAGCAGAAGCAACAGATTAATCCCGATGCCTAGAATTTATTTTAAAAACTTCAAATGCTTCTAATGTGAAAGGTAAAATTGTGCCAGCTGAAGCATCAAGTCCAGGTGATCTCCCTGTGGCAAAATAGTCCCTTGATATCTAACTATAATATCCCTTCCAATTGGCAGAGCCCTTAGGACCAGGAGACTGGACCAATCAAGGCAAGTTGGATCTTCCCAGAAAGGTGGGAGAAAAGCAGGGGCTGCCCAGTCCCTTGGGCCTACCTCGTGGGCAGTCATGGCCTACACAGGGTGTGCAAAGGAACCAGAGATGGGGAACCTGTCTAGGGCATGCAAGGCCTTTGACTAGTGAGGCTCTGCAGCTTCTGAGGTAGGGTCTATAATGAAAGAGGTTCATGGGGAGATTAGACTAAGGAAAGGTGTAGGATGACATGAAGATTTGGATGGAGGTGCTTCTGAAAAGATGTGAGGTTGTTGCACATACTTACATAGTGTTAAAGCAGTTGACATATTAAGGATTTTTTTTAAGAATGTCCAAACATCAAATACACACCCCCCTCCCAGCCCGTCACGTGCCTTGCCTGTCACGTGCCCTGCTTGGATACAACCTCATTCTGGCCTGCTTCCGGGTCTCCAACCCCATAACATACATGCATGTGCATGCAAACGAACATGCATACAAATACACACATACATACACACACACACAGTGTGGTTTCACCTTCTATCCTTGGTTTCAGTCCTTGCCTTATCTCACCTGATTCCAACTCCTGTCTTGGGTACCTTTCCATTCACCACTGAATGTAAAGAGACAAGTTATTTTCCACCACCAGAAAGTGGAACTCCAAAGTGTATTTGGATCTAGTAGAGCATCTGGTCTCCCTCAGCTGGAAACCATGCTTACACAATGTTTCTCTTTAAGAGAAGAGAACTAGGGCAGCCCTTTACTTCAAGCAAGGCAGAGTTAGCCAAAATTAGAACCCAGACACAACTATTTTATGCCTCATTATCTATAATAACAAGGAATTAGACACAATCTAGAAGTCAGACAACATTGACATGGTTAAAAAATTGTTGTACATCATCTCCAAGGAATATTATGTAGCCATTAAAAATGATCACTGTGAAGACAATGTTGCAACATGGAAAATGCTTACAATTTAATGGTAAGTGGAAAAGGCTGAATATAGGACTGTAAATACATTGTAATTACAGCAATGTAAAAAATAATACACATGTGTAGCCAAGGCCTGGGAGGTGTTGTGAGATAGAAAGTAAGCTCTTATGAGCTACGATGTAGGAATTATGGTCTATTTTTTCTTTATAAATTTCCTATAATGTTGTTTAGTGTTGTTACAATATTGCTGTTACAGTAAATAACAGTCAAGGAGAACAAAGGCCAGCCTGAAGCCTTTGGTCAACTGCAGCTGCCACAACTTTCTATGACCACAACTGTCATAGAAAGAGAAGCCTTCCTCACTGTTCTTGCAGACAATTGTGAGGACAGACACTGTGGAATGCAGTCTCTGCTAGCTCTCCCCGCTCACTCCCCAATCCAGCTGCAGACTCTGTGCTCTGTAGGCTGCAAGGGAAGGACAGAGCAGGTTAGGCCTCTGGGCAAGGGACAAAAGGAGCAATTTCAAACACTGCTGTTATTCTTGCACAGGGCATGTATCTGCTGACTTCCTGTATCTTCCACAGTGCCTTGTTCACTGTTGTGTACACAGAATTTACTTACTAAATATGTAATTTACGATAATTATCATGATTCATCTCTCTCTTCCACACCCAAAAAACAATTCTGGTTGCCCCTTAATATTTCCCATCTCAGTGAGTGATGTCTCACCCACGGGGCTGGTCAAAGGCAGTCACCCTTGTCTCTTCCCTCTTCCACAACCCCACATTCAATCCATCACTGTCTTATGCATCCTGCCTCATTAAGATTTCTCAAATCTCTCTTACTTCTCTCCATCCCCACTGCTATCCCACAGTCCGGGCCTCTATCATAATCTCACACCTGAACTAACAGGTTGCTCAACCTCTAGCTTCAATCTCATCCTCTACACAAGTGATGTCAGAACTTTACTGGCCTGCCAGCAGTGGTCGGGGAAACACGCAGCGAGGGAGTGGGGAACCCTTAGAATTGAGCACCCAGGGCCCCAAGTGCCCAGAAAAAGCAGGGCATTGTGGGGAGGGCCCACAATTTCAGCAAGATCTGTTAAAATGGTTACCATGTCACTGGCAGTGCCGGCGAGGCCTTAGCCTGCAGGGAGTCTGGGAGCCTGCTGCAGAATGATCCATTGCGATGCAGGAGGAAAAGATTTGAACTTTTATGTAGCTTTGTTTAGACATTATCTCATCATTTCCTTTTATATCTAGGTAGATTATACACACAGTGTATTCAGTTCAGTTGTACATGTTTATTTATTTTGCATAGATGTATTTGAAAATGTTTTATTGATAGAACAGGTAATCAAAAACATCGATTATGAACACCAGCCACCATCTAGATATTTCTGAAATATTATTGTGATTGTATCACTCTTCAGTTTAAAGCCCTTCAATTTGTTTTCCACTGCCTCCAGCATAACCCACAAGCCCTTCATGACCTAGCCCTGCTAACTGTTCCAATATAATCTGTCTCAGCCCAAGAACCACTTCTTTAGCCTCTAGGATGACCAAGCAGCCCAGAGGGGCTGCTTAAAGCCTTTGTAGGGGCTGATCCAGTGGCATACTGGACCCAGTTATTGGTCCTGACAGCCTATCTCTCACCAGTGGTGCACCCAGTGATGTCAAGCTGGTAGTTTGAAATAGGCCATGGTGGGATTATTTACACCTTGGAAATTGGCAAAAAGTATAAATCAGAGATTTCTTTTTCCATATGACTGATTTAGGAACATTTACCAGAATACTACTGAACTGATCTGTCTTCTTGGAATATGCTTTTCTGAGATCTTCACTGGTCCCTGCTTCAAGATTTAGTTCAAGCAACACACCATCCAAACAGCTTTCCCTCAACCTTTTTGCCCCTTTCTCCATCCATGTCCTTTCTCTGTGCTCCTGTGCATACATCTATCATTTCTCTATGAACTTCTTAGGGGCAGGGCTCATGTCTGAGTCATCCTGTGCCAGGTGCTGCGTGGGCACTCAGGGAATGTTTGTTAAATTGAAATGAAATTTCTGGTAAAGCTGGTATGCCTTGCTGCCTACAGTCCCTGTGGGTCCTGATGAGCCTGGTTGGTAGAGTTAAACCCTGGAGATGGCTGGAGCAGAAATTAGAACGGCCCCAGTCTCTCTGAGAAGTCACCAGATTAACAACTCAGCTCTAACAACATATCCCACCATCCCTTTCCTTGATCAGAGTATCAGGCTAACAGCTTCCTCCCTTTTCCCCAGCTTCTCTCAGACACCCTGAATGGCCTAGAGGCTGCTATAGGGGAATGAGCTCTCCTGCTGAAGAAATGATCACTCACACTACATACCTGAGCAAACAACTGTTGAGAAAGCCATTATGCCAGAGGCAAGAGTTGTAGAAATGTGTCCCATTGGTTTGCAAATGGAGATGTGCTTTCTTTTTACAATAATCCCTTAGAATATTTGTCATTTGCATGAACAAGTTGGTGCTTAGAACACCAATCTAGAGTCATTCTAAAGACAGGACTTTAGATCCCAGTCTTCCCTGAAGGAAAAGAGGTAAAAGCTCTTTTGAAAAGAGAACAGAAATGTTCAAATCCTGCCAACCAGATACCATTGCAGCAGAGCAGGAAGCTGAGAGCTGGGATGACGCATGATCCTCTACTCCTCAGAGCAAAACCCAGAGCTACAAACGAAAATTCTTTCCTCAAGGTGTTAGCAAAAGCCTGACTTCTAACTGGGAAGGAGAGTGGGAGAGGCAAGTGGGGTTAGCCCCTGGGTCAGGAAGGAAGGTCATCTCCTCAGCGAGTTTATGGGAAGATGCTGTACCTCACAAAGGGAAAAGGGCGGCTGGCTCCAGAGAACCCTAGGGAAGAAGCAGATATGAAAGGAAGAGAGAAAAGGGAGCCTATTGGCCCTCTGATTTAGGAAAGGGAAGTACTGCCGAGGCCTCCATTCCTCAGCTCAACACAGCCTAAGGTTCAAGGACCCCCAGAGAAGTAGCTTTTGGTCTCTCTGGTTTCAAGACAGGCAGTGGAGTCCAAAGACCTGGGTTTTAATCCTAGGGCAGCCATCCACTAGCTGGGTGAATTGGAGCAAATTAATTAGCTTTGCTGAGCTTCAGTTTTCTCACGTGCACTGTAGTCACGATGATATCTCCCTCACAGAGTGATGACAAAGTAGATGTGATGGTTAATTTTATGTGCCAATTTGGTTAGGCTACAGTACCCAGCTGTTTGGTCAAATACCAGTCTAGACGTTCCTGAGGAGGTATTTTTTTAGATGTGGTAAATATTTACAATCAGTAGACTTTAAATAAAGCAGATGACCCTCTGTAATGTAGGTGGTCCTTGTCCAATCAGTTGGTGGCCTTAAGAGCAAAGACTGAGGTTTCCCAAAAAAGAAGGAATTCTGTTTTCATAACTGCAACATAGAAACCTTGCCTGACTTTCCAGCCTGCCTGCCTGGCCTGCCCTGAGGCATTTAGACTTGCCAGTCCTCACAATCATGTGAGCCAATTCAATTAAAATTATATATATATATATATATATATATATATATAAAATTACATACACACATATGTATATATATATATATACTTATCTATATACATATACTGTTGTCTCTGTTTCTCTGGAGAACTCTGGCTAAAACTGTAGATAACAAGCATAAAGCACCTGACATGGACCCAGGCCCAGGGGTTGTACCCAAGGCATGGTAACGATTTACTGACTAACACACATCCACACTCCTGACCACCTTTACCCTTTCATTTGATAGCATCTGATGTTGTCCTCTCTAGCCTAACCTTTCCTGATTATCCAGGCCAGCCAATGGGGCCCTTGCCATAAATCCCATCAGTTTGATGACAAGCTCTAATTAAATATCTGTTTTGATGACTCTTAAACCCAGATACACATTACAATCACTTGGAGAACTCTTCAAAATTATCAGTGCCTAGACTCTATCTCCAGATAGTTTTATTGAGTTGCTCTAGGATGGAGCCAGGACATCCATAGATGTTAAAAGCTCCCAGGTGATTCTAATGCACAGCCAGTGTTAAGAGCCATTGTTGTAGAGTATGCCAAGTACACACCAGAAGCAAAGTCAAATTTAAGAAGGATGCATCCCTTCATTCAAGTACTCGACTGCCAGTAAGTGCTTTTCCTCTCGATAAAGGGCACTACTCTCTCCCAGTGCGCAAGCCAGAATAGCAGGAGTCATCCTTGATTCTTCTTTTTCTTCTACCCCTCAATCCAATAGCCAGTCCTGCTGACTCTAGTATAAAAAATATCATGCTCCCTTTCCTCCAACTCTACTGCTAGTCCTAGTCCGTGCTCTGCTATCTGTTACCCGGGACACTGTATTCTCTTCTGTATTAGTCTGGGTCCAATCAAGACAGGGAAGCAGTTTTGCAAAATGGAAAAGTTCTAGAGATCTGTTTCACAACAATATGAATACACTTGACTACTGAACAGTACACTTAAAATGGTTAAGATGGTAAATTTTATACTATGTGGTTTTTAAACTTTATTTATTTATTTATTTATTTATTTGAGGAAGATTAGCCCTGAGCTAACATCTGCTGCCAATCCTCCTCTTTTTGCTGAGGCAGACTGGCTCTGAGCTAACATCCGTGCCCATCTTCCTCCACTTTATATGTGGGACGCCTGTCACAGCATGGCTTGACAAGTGGTGCCATGTCCGCATCCAGGATCCGAACCAGCAAACCCTGGGCTGCCGAAGCAGAATCTGTGAACTTAACTGCTGTGCCAGCAGGCCAGACCTTATACTACGTGTTTTTAACTACAATTTAAAAAAAAGTATTATGCTCAGTGAAATAAGCCAGATACAGAAGAATAGATGTTCTGGAAACATCCAGAGAAGGCTAATCTATAGAAACAGAAAGTAGATTAATCGTTGTCCAGGGCTGGGGATGGGGACAGGGAGTGACTGTTAATAAGCACAATATTTCTTAGATTGTGGCAATGGTTTCTCAACTTTGTAAATTTATTAAAAATTATTGTACACTTAAAATTAAGTATCCCTGTCTTGATTGGACCCAGACTAATACAAACCATAAAATCTATGGTTTGTAAAGTATACCTCAATAAGGCTGTTTTTTAAAAAAAATTATTAACTATGACAGGGGGTTGGATTAACGAGGGATTAGCTAGTAACAAGTAAAGAGAACTATAAAGAAGATAGGTATAACAGTTATAAAGAGTAGCCACTACCCTTAGGAGTGATGTAGACCACCCAATGTAAAGTCCCCTCACATCCCCCAGGCACTGTTGACCCTGGGGATTCATAATTTGTTGGAGAGGGAGTGGCCATGGCTTACTGAGTGGCAGAGAAGTCATTGTGGTGCGGTGCTGGTAGACTTGCTGGAAATCTACTGTCTGGAACTTGTCAGACATCTGCCCTCTAGGGTGCTGAAGAAATTTGTTCACTGGGAGCTGTCTCACCAAAACCACTGAAGGGGGGTGCCAGAAAAAGCTGCTGGCCACTTGGTGCTGCTGACCACTATGCACTACAGGATCTGAGTTCTGGAAAAGCTACAAGCACTGCAGGAGACAGGCACTGGGGAAGACATACACACTACAGAAGTGAGATCTGAAGAAGACATCCACACAGGCCACAAGAGTGTACTGATGGAACACACAAGAAACAGGAAAATAAAACCCTTTTCCTCCTGTAATATCTCTCCAGTGCCCTTTTACTGACAAAGTTTCAGTGACAACTGACAAGGAAAAGTATTTGGAGGGAGCAGATCTAATTTCACAGAGCAGGCAAAAAGGGTAAATTTGGAGCTGAGGGGCAATAAATCAGTAACCAGCACAGCCTCCTCACTAATCTCTCCGCTTCCGTTCTTGCCCTCCTGCAGTCCTTGTGGCAATCAGAGCAATCCTTTAACAATGGAAAACTCATCCTATCACTTCACTTTTCCTTGGAATAAAATTCAAACTCCTTCTCATGACCTAAAGATCCTGCATGCTCTGGCCCCTGCCTCTCTTTCCCACTGTTTCCCTTTGCTTCTGTTTCACACAGGGCCTTCTCACAGGCCCTTCCTCTACCCAGAACCCCTTCCCTATCCTGCCCCTCTCTGCTCCTGTCCTGCCCCTTGGCCAGCTTAACTCTTACTTATCTTTAGGTCCCAGTTGAGATGGCCCTTCCTTGGGGAGTTCTTGCCTGACCCCAGGTTGGGTCAGCTCCCCAAGCACCCTGCACTTGCCCATTGAAATATTTGTCACATTTGGATATGCTTGTTCCGTGTCTGGATCTCCACTGGACTGTTCACTTCTTGGAGAAAGAACTGTGTCAGTCATGGTTGTAGCCACATCCCCAGGGCCCAGTACAATGTCTGACACTCAGTAAGTTCTCAGTAATATTGTTAGCTAAAATCTAAATGATGATAGACACCTCATTATAGCTGCAATGAATCTGTTAGGAAGCCCCACGTTTGATGGATTGAGCCAGGAGATGTCTTGTGGTGAATGGGTTTAATCAGGGAAAATTCCTGGAAGGAAGTTGCATTTTATACCAGAGAAGGAAGGGGTGGTGGACCTAGATGGCCATAAAAAGGTAGAAGCAATGTTAGGAATACAATACCTAAGAGGATTGACTTGACTAAGACAGAAAAATTGGAGTGGAGAATAGGGGAGGAGAGGCTAGAGAAGTGGGAGTGGAAGCAATAGCAACTGATCCAGGAGCCCCAGGGGATGATTAAAGTCAGATGTCTTTGGATGATGAATCTGGCCTCTGTGCATCTGAATGGCCTGCAGGGAGTGGAGAGAGAGCAGGATAGGCAAGAGACAAGTCCGGTGACTGGTGGCTAAACAAACTATTGGCCGGTGAAGGTAGGAGAGAAAGGGGGAGGAGGAGGAAAGGTGTGTGTGCACTATAGTGGTACTCACAGAGGTAGAAGGGAAGGGGACAATCCTATATGCTGGACTCTGTGTTAGATTCAAGAGGTAAAAGAGCTGTGTTTCCCTCTTTGTGGAACTTACTGGTGGGAAAGACAGACATTAACCAAATAGTCACAGAAATAAATGTCATTGTCAACTGGGGTAAGTGCTAAAAAGGAAAATTGAAAGCTGCTCTGAGAGTGAAGACCGCCTAGGTGAGTGAAGCCTCACCCAGCCCAAGAGTTCAGGGTAGGCTTCCTTAGGGAACTGATGGGGAAGCTGACATTTAAGTTAACTAGGTACCTGTGGTGGTTGGATGGTGAGATGGTAGAGAGAGCACTCAAGGGAGAGAGAGCCTCATGTTCACACACGGGTAGGTGTATGTGCGCATGGCTTGCACTCATTCTTCTATCTTTAGAAGCCCTAAGGGACTTGTCTAAGGCAGAGAGAAGGCCTCCAGGAACATCTTTGGGCCAGCAAGTCTAAGTCATTCCGGCACAGTTGTCCTCAGCCTCCACTAAACCCTTTGGGTATTCTCAGCAAATCAGCACACCCACTCACAACAAACTTACTGACTTGACAGGGAAGCCAAAGCACAGAAGGTTGAAGTGATTGCGCTAAAACCACATAGAGCAAGCCCATGTGCTCCACTGAAGATGCTATTTTGGGACAGATTCTAGGTGGAAGTCAAGTAATCAATCAGGTCAGCAGTCAATAAGTCTCGGCCATTAGGACAACACGTCAGTGACATTGTTATTGACACAGCCACAGTAACTCAGAGACAAGCTGAGGAGTAAGGCCATAGCTATACTGGTCAATAAAGCACTTTTGGTCCTGACAAAGCAAGCAATTAGGACCAACTCTGTTTAATTTTTCAAGCCCTAAGCCAGAATGTCCCTCTAGACATATCTATCAATGCAAGAAGGCAGGGCTGAGGGTTGAAGTTTAAGTCATTCCAGGGGAGATGAGAAAAAAGAAGAGCATAAGCCAAGAAATTCCACATGAGCTATTTTTCAAAACCTTCAGATCTCAGAAGTATGAAGAAATTGGAAGTGACCCAACAGAGAGCCCCTGTCCTCCACCTCCCCTCACAATGCAAAGTATTACTGGCACTAACTCATCCCAAGCTGGACAGAGTCAAAGGACCACTACATGTTGAGAATGGGGGTAGGGTGTCTATGTCTTCATCAGGTAGGATTGGGAACCTCTCTGACTCTTCCCAATTTCTATTCCTCCCTCCCTCCCAGCTCCAGGCACACAGGAGCTTTTTCAGCTCACAGGTCTACTGAGGATGTAATGCCCTTCCAGTCTAGACCAGAAGTCCCTTGAAGGAAGGGACAGGGCAAGAGTCACCTCTGTGTCATTTCTGTGTCCCAGGTGCCTACCCTGGGCCTAGCACCAAGTAGATAATCCGTTAATATTGTTTTTGTTGATTCTCTCCTTGAATTCAGGAAAAAAAACGGCTTTCTTAGAAGTCCCCCAGCCGTGACTTAGTAGTCCTTGAATTCTGCCCATAGTTGTACCCTGGAATAAAGTCTACCTTTCCTGGCATAGCTCTGGGAAGAGTAGCCCCTTCTACCCCCACATTGTTCAGTCTTTGCCGTGTCGTCCTTTATAATCTAGCACAGAGTTACTGTTTTAAAAGTCCCTGGTCACTTAGTTAAGTCATCCATCCGCCTGCACAGAAAGCTCTGGGCCCAAGTTTCTCCTGATCTCAGGAAAAACCGTAGCTCCCAGACAAGAGCATCAGATCAAGTTCATTTCCATTTGGCTTCCTCAGCCTCATCTCCTAAGTCAGATCCCAAGGTTGACTTGGTGGATGAGAAGGCTGTGTTTCAGGGAGGAGTCCCAATGCTCAAGATTAGTCATCCATAAACATGTCCCCAAGGCTTTCTCTATGTGGAGACAGAAACCCACAGCCTTGCCAGCAGCTGTAGCCAAGGTTCAGCTGAAGGACAGAGTGGTATCCTTGAGGCATCTGGATAAGTCAGCGGCCTCCTCCAAACTAAGAAGGAGCTTCTCTAGGCCAAAGAAATCTCTGCTGAGACAGAGAAGCTCAGCAGTCCCATGTCCCAGCTAAGGGCCAATCAGGACGATTCCTGTCCTTTCTCAGATGGCCCAAGAGATTTACTTCCCTGGCATGAGCCATTGACTTGGGATGATCAGGCTCCCCAGGGCCTCCTGAAGGAGGGCACTGAAGTGGAGCCTTGAAACGGGACAGATTTAGACAGAAGGCAAACAAGGGAGGGGATTTCATGTTGAGGAGGGGATTCCAGGTTGAGCTAAGGGTATGAGCAAATGGATAGAAGTGGAAAAATCAGTGACTGAAATTAGTAGCAAGTTAGTTTGTTTGCTTGGACTGCAGGACTCTAGAAAAGGAGTGTGGGAGATGAGGCTGAGGAGAGCTGCAGGAGCTGAATTCCCCAGGGTCTCTGACATGAGCTTAGATATCAAGGGCTTGGACTTTGTGCTGAGAGTGGTGCCAAACCTCTGGAACGTTTTGAGCAAAAGAGTGACACAAGCAAACTTATTCTTTGAAAGCCTCTGTCTGGCTGCTATGTGGTGTTTGGCGACCACTCAGGAGGCTAGGGTGGTTGGACATTGAGGTGACCTGGACTAGGAATAAGATCCTAGGGTTGAAGAGAAGTAGACTGGATGAAGAGGTCATTAAGAAGATAAAAAGGCAAGACATAGTGACTGACTGAATTTGGGACATAAGAGCCAGGGAAAAGTTGAGGATTTATGAATCCATAAAATACATTAACTAGATTTTACTGAGCATAAAACGTATACAGAACTCTGTGCTTGGTAATAGGGACCCAGAGGTATATAATACAAGGTGCCTGTATTCAAGTAGGTCCAGGTCTGATGGAAAAATCTGACAAGAAAGTGACAATGAAATGGGGTATCCTAGTTGCTGACGGGCACAGAAGAGGGGTTTCACATCTATCCTCAAGAAGATGGAAAGGTTAAAAGGAAAATTCTCACAGGGGTTAACCATTGAGCTGAGTCTTGATGAGGACCAGGTGCAGGGAAGAGAGTACAGGTACTGCAAGCAAGTGCACAGCATATGTGGAGGTAGTGAGGTGTGAAACAGCATGATGCTTGTGTGGAGCCGGGGATGAGGTGGATGGTAGCACCATTAGTTGTGATCTGGGACACAGAAGGCAGAACAGCTTGTGGTGGTAGCGGCGGAGGAGGAGAGGCAGGGTTGAGTTCTGTCTTTGACATATTGTGCTCAAAGTTCCTGAGGAGTAGTTAAGGAATTTCTGCAAAGAGCTCCCTGTGGAAATGGAGCTGGGCTCAGGAGGGATGGTGATGGTGGCCTGTGTGGGGCACCTAGCCCTCCACCTTCTCAGTAGCATAAGACCAGTGGGGGTTAGCAGGACTGAGAAAAGGGAGTAGAGACAATCCAAGGCAGTGTCCTTTGGCTTCCGGGCTCTGTGTCCCCACAACAGACCCATGTTTGGGGTGGGTACAGATGAGCTACCTGGGATCTGAACAGTTGAGACCCCTTTATTGCCTGAAGGCATATGCTCCTTCTGCCTTCTGTGTTTTGTCTGGGGAAGAAGGTGGGTCACCAAGCTCATGTGCATACCAGAGGAGCAAGGGGTGGCAAAGCTCATCTTTGTCACTTGGTCTCCCAACTCCTTCTTTCCTTAGCCACTCTTTCTGTCCCTTGTCCACAATCAGGGCTCAATCCGCCTTTGCCCAGTCCATGTTCTCCATCCTGCCTCTCCCTCAGAAGGCTGGCTGCACCTGAGGGGAGGGTTGACTTTCTGGATGCCAATGACTGAACTGACTCTGTAGCCAGGGCTATTCTTGAAGAATGAAAAGACCTATCAGTCCACAGAGATAGCTCATTTTTCCAGTTGTCTGCTTTACCCAGCAGCATAGACGTGCTTTCAAAAGGTGACAACACAGATGCACCTTGTGGATATTATGCTAAGCGAAATAAGTCAGAGAAAGACATATACCATATGATTTCATTCATGTGTGGACGATAGGCAAAAAAACACACAGATATAGAGAACAGATTGGTGGTTATCAGGGTGGAAAGGGGTGGGGGAAGGGCAAAAGGGGTAAAGGGGCACATGTGTACAGTGATGCATAGAAACTAGACTTTTGGTGGTAAACACAATGCAGGCTGCTCAGAAGTCTAAATGTAATGATGTACACCTGAAATTTATATAATGTTATAAACCAGTGTGACCTCAATAAAAAGATATAAACAAATAAATAAAAGAAGAAGGAAGAGGAAGGGCAAGGCATTTACCAGGAATAGTGAGCCTTCAAGAGTGTCAAGGGCTGGAGCTCAGGACAGCTGAGAGAGGGAGGAGTGGCCTTCAGTGAGCAGAGAGGTGGGCAGAGGTCAGTCAAGGAGAGCCTCTTAAGCCAGGTTAAGGAGTTCGGACTTTGTCTTAGTGACGAGGAGCCCCTGGAGGGTTTTTCTTTTCTTTTCCCAGAAGAATGACTTTGCTGTTTTTGTAAAATTTATATGGTCTCCTAATTAGAAATTAAATCAATACAGAAAAGGTCAAAGAAAGAAACTAAAAATAACTTTGATTCCCATACAATAATCATTGCCTTTATATTCATGCTTAGAGATGAGGATGGATATAGAGACAGAGATGGACAGGGAGAGAAGACAGGGAGGTTAACAGTTTTCAATGATATCCTTACATAAATGCTATCTTGAACAAAAGTAGAAAATTTAATTTCCCTTCAATTTAACAGAAGGTGTCTTCTCTTAAAGAACAGTTGACACATCAAGAGAAAGAAGTGACTGGGTCTAGGTTTTAAGAAGATCCCTCCAGGTAGGAGCCACCATAGTCATCCAGGTGAGAATAGTGAGAGCTTGAGTGAGGCAAGGTTAGTGGGCTTGGAGAGGAGGGGTGGGGCGAAGCTCCGGCGCAGGAGCAGATTTCCTAGGACTTGATTTCAGGCGGTGCAGACAGGAGGCTCTTTTAGATGACTCAAGGTCTCAAGCCTTGGTGATTAGGAGGTGTTGATACCACGATTAGAAATAGGCTAAGCAGGCAGAGCAGTTTTGATGGGGAGACAATCAGTTTTGCTTCAGATGTGTAATGATTCTGTGGCTGGTATGGCATCCAACAGACAGTTGGAGATGGGAATCTGGGGCTCAGATGGGAACAGGACTGAAGATAGGGACCTGGGAACCATCCACACAGAAGTGAGCACAGAAAATGTGGGAGGGTGAGAGATCTCCAGGGGAGAAAGTGTCAAGATAGAGAACTTGGCCAGGGACAGAAGCTAAGGGAGTGTCTATGTTAGGAGATGAGAGCAGGGAGAGGAGCCAAAGATAATCAGTAGGGTCGGGAAGCGGCCAACATTCTTGTCTCAGTGCTTTGTTCATGGTAGTTTTCAGAAACGTTCTTGGAGACTCAGACACAAGGTGCATTTGGCGAGAGAGAAGAAAACCAATTCTACAGCATGATAGATGGGAGCTGAGAAGCAAAGAGCTTCATCTCAGGAGAGTGGGGTTAGCAACTCTGTATAGAGGGCATGAGGAAGCAGTGGGCAAGCAGGGGCCATTGGATTTTGCAGTTAGGAGGTTTTCGGTGCCTGTTGTGGGATTAGGTTCTAAGGAGTATTGGGAGACAGAAACAGATGGCTGGGAGCTGAGGAGGAAGCCAGGGTGAGGATGGGATTGCCTTGAAGGCAATCTCTACTCTCCAGATGTTTGAGGTGAAAGCAAAGGAAAAAGCAAAGTAGATCTAGGAGACTAGGACATGCCTAGGCATTTTCTAGGCTGCAGGGCAAGAGCTAATAGAGCAAAAGAGGCTGAGAAATACGCCTAGATGGTGATGATTCACAAAGCTGGGACCTCACAAAGCTGGATGGAGAAGGGAGTAAGAGTGCCAGCAGAGAGGGGTGGGCCTCAGGACCAGAGGAAAGAAGAAATACTGAGGTGCTGAAAATGCCAACATTTAGACTTGAGAGAAGAAACAATACCATCAGCAACCACCACTTCTTAAGCATATACACAGTGCCAGGCATCAGGCTGAGAGGTCCTCAGGCATTACTTGGTGTCATTCTCACAGTAACTCATGAAGTAGATACAATTATTACCCATATTACAGAGAGGAGGGAAATAAAACTCATACAGATCAAATATCCTGCTGCTGGTTGGTAAGAGAGAAAAGACTCAGGTCTGTGGGGAAACAAGGCCCAAGTCCTTGCTCACTCAGGTTGTATGGCCTTACACAACTCGAAGTAGGAGGTGAGTATCCTGCAGGTGAGGGAAGTGAGGGTGTGACTGGCAGTGAGACAAGTATGCAAAGTCCTCAGGAGAACTGATTTGGAAACAGAATGAAGCTTGGGTTAAACAAGATGTGCCCAGCAAACAAGACATGACCAGCAGCCTTGCCAAGAGTCAGGGAGAACCCAGTTGCCCTAGAGTCTCTAGCCCTTCTTCCATGGCCAGATCCATAGAGGTATTATTCGTCTTTCACAGATGAAAACCTGAGGCTGGGAACAGTCAGTGATTTCCCCCTCATTGTTGACTGAACCAGGACTGGTACACAAAGCTTCTGACTCCGAGGTCAGTGCTTGTTCTTCTAGTCTAGTGGATGGATGCGCAGAGGTGGCTGGGAATTCCAAGACACCAGTCCTTCCCAGCACACAGGGACAGCATGGCTCGGAAAGTGCAGTTCCAAGCAGCCACGCTCTGTGGACTCCGCCAGACCTAGATGTAAGTGCCAACTCCACCACTTATTGGTGGTGCTCTTCAGTCAGTTACCCAAGATCTCTAAACCTCCAAATCCTCTGTAAACTGGAAATAATAACAGTGTCTGCCTCACAAGATTGTTGTCGTGATACAATATAACTCTTGTGAGGTGCACAGCAGCCTGCCTGGCACTGAGTGAGTGGTCAATAAATGCTTGTGGTGGTGGTTTCTGTTACTGTGGTTGCTGTTACTGGGGACAAAATGATTTAGCAGCAGACAGTCTGGGCTTTAGTCCCTAGCAGACTGCTTAATTTCTTTGACCTGGACAAGTTGCCCCACATAGGAGCCAGTTTTCTCAGCTCTAAATTAGGGATAATTCATGGGTGGCTGTACAGATCAATTAGGTAGCAGATGGGAAAGTGCCTTGAAAACTGCAAAGTGCCTTGCAAAGTTTAGTTATTTAATTGTACCTTGGAACTAAAACATCAGCCTTCTAGAGAACCAGGCACAGATGATGAGAAGAGAGGAAAACAACTAAGTTAATGAACTCCATAAATCAAAACTAAGAAAGTTTGGAAGAAGAGCAAAAAATATTTTCTACTTCTCTAAGGTGGAAGGAATGCATTTCATTCTAGTAAGCATGTATTTGGAAGCTGCTCCAGAGCGGGATTTGCACAAGCCCTGTTGTGGGGACAGGGCTGAGTCAGCTTTGGTTCCTGTTTGCCAACAACTTAACCCGGTCGCTTGCACACACCTAACTGCTACCAAACAGACAGAGGAAAAGCACAGCAGAGGGTGTAGGTATCAGAATTGGCTTCTTGGGAGAAGTGACATTTGGGCTGGGATTTGAAGGATGAGTAGGTAACGGATGTTTGAGAGGTAGCAGTAGCTGTCTGAAGGGTGAAAGGAAAAGCTTGAGCAAAAGCACAGTAGCAGGTAGGGCCATGAGTTTGGGGAACAGCAAGTCAATTTGTGTGACTAAAGAGAAAGTTTTTTAAGGGGCAGAGGTGACAGATGAACCTAGAGAGGTAGATTGGGACCAGCTCATGGAGGGTCTCAAGATAGCTGAGGAGTTTGGACTTTGTCCTGCAGGTAATAGGGAGGCACTGGTGACCAGTACCTTCTAACTGCCCTGGCCTGACCTGGCCTCACACAGTGTTCTGAACAATGTAGGTGTTAGAAAAAAGTTTCTTTTATCGATGAGACATACTTCACGGTTGGAGCTTCGGTCTTGCTTATTGCCAGTAAAACAGAATTGACTGTGGCCACAAGGAGTGGTTGACTGTGTCCTCTGCAGCTCAGCAAAGCAGCTTTCTATGCCGATTTCTCCAGGGCTCCAAGAAGACCAAGCTCTGCCTCAGCCAGACAGCTCTCTGCTAAAGAGTGGAAGGCCATGAGCAGTCTAGAAAGAGCCAACTGATTCTTATGCTCCTCACCATCCCTTAAATGTTTTTCTCCTCACTTCTGGCTTCTCTCCCCATTGTCTGGCCCAGTCTGCCTCCTGGTCAATTCTGAACTCTGATACCCTATGTTAATTTTGATGCCTGTATGACCTAGCTAACCCTTGATCTTTGCCAATTTGCCAAGTATTGCTGCCCTGTCTGCTAGTCTCCCTCTACCCACGCCCCAAACACACACAAGCAGGCAAAATCCGGTCAATATGCAGAGGTAGTCTTAGCAGTGTCTTTGGGCACAGATTCTTCTGTCTCTTTAGTATCGGGGAGCTGTTCCGTCTGGGTAGGTCAGCCCTTTACAAACCTGACAATGACTAATCTGCCAAGTGCCTGCTTCATTGTCGAAAGATTCATAGCTTTGTTCAGAAAAGGTCAGATTCATTGGTTCTAGTCAATTAGAGAATAATTTATCTTCTCTCTTCCTTCTGTGACCTCCAAGACCATATGAGGTTTATCAGCAATGGGCCAAGCTCCAAGGCAAAGCCAGGCACACCAATAATCCCCCAAAAGTCAGAAATGGGGCGAATGAACTATCTGAGGTTCTCTGGGGTAGAAGTCTCAGCTGAGTCTTGTTCCCCACAGATCCTGATATCACAAGGGAGTTAGACTGAGCTCCAGGTCTATCAACACACTGGGGATCACCATGTTACCAAAACTGAAGTGAGTTCGCTGACCCGTTGCCCAGCAAGCCAATCTCTGACACCGGGTGTGGTGGAAGAAAGTAGGGATTTTATTTTTGCACAGTGCTGAGCAAGGAGAGAGGGCAGCTAACGCTGAAATCCCAAACTCCCCGAAAAGCTAAAAGGAAGGGTTTTTATTTGGGGTTTTAGGTAGGGGAGGGGGAGCATATGGCCTTGCTGGTCGGGGCTTTCCCACCAGCCTGTGTTTGGCCTTGAGACATTTGCAGAGAGGAGGGAGCCCGTGACCTTGCTGGTCAGCAGCTTTCCCACCAGCCCGTATCTCTTTGCGGGGAGGAGATGATCCAGGTGCTAGTCCTTGACGGTGTCTGTCTCCGTGAAGGATAGTGGATTCTGGAGCCAGGAAGCCAGAGAGTAAGCAGGGAATGAGTGTTTTGGTTTTAACCCCATATATGCTGGGTTTAATGTGGGGAAACTGTGTCGGTATCAACCAGTGTTTTACAAGTGTGAGACTGTGTAAGCAGACCTTAAGAAGATGGCTATTTCCTCTCTAGAATTATCCTGTAATTAGGACAGTCACTGGTTAGTAGGTATTGGAGTTTTAGTTACGTTCTTCTGGTAAAAACAGCTAGAGTCTTCTTTGGAATGGTTAAGTGAATAAAATTAATAAGCTTTACTACTCAACTTTAATCTAACAAGGAGACCATTTCATTAATACAGGTGGGCATCAAGATAAATGAAAATGACTATTTAAATGGGATACACAATTAGAGGAAGGTTTAGAGAAACACAAGGCTCCAGGAACTTTAAAGAAACTTCCTTGCTAAGCCTAAACTGATCAACATAGTACTTCTCTTTCCCTTGCTTTAATCTGCTGTTTTCTATGTCAGAGTTATACTGAGCTTCTTTCAAATTTTTGCCTGTCTAACATCTCAAGCAAATAATCTGAGGAAGAAGAATGACTTGGCCATCTCTCCTCTGACATCACCCTTCCCCATCATGAGCTGTGATGTTGAAGGAATCATCCTTGTGGCTATTCCCTAACAGCCTTATACTGAAGTCATTAGTCAGAGATGCCATTTCCTTCTCATCATCGTGCTCTGCCTTTGTTTCCAAGAAACCTGAGAGAATCCAAAAGGGAAAGAAAGATGGCCACCTATGGGCTACTTCCCAGCATGAAAGCCTGTGATTGTCTTTTTCTCAATAAAGAGGGACTAAATGTTTCTTCTCCAAACCTCAGTTCCTTGCCCTCTAAAGCCAGAGCGTTTGGTACTCATAATGCATGTTGGATGGCCCCTTAGCAATCACCCCTCCACAAACTGTTTTCTGTTAGGATTTGGACTTGGGAAACTGAATTATGCCAGAATGGAATGTTTAGGAGAATATTCCAAGAGCATAAGCAAATTTCTAAACAAGTACATGTAAATGTTTTCTCCACATGTACCATGAAATCAGACCTAACATCAGAATCCTCTACTGTAGTTCTGCTCTAGGCTTCCTGTAGGAGGAAATGCCCAATTGTGATGATTTTCCTGTGAGGTGAGGATAAGGACCCAGGGACTTGAGGGTTGCTTGGTCTGTAGCTCCTGAGATAAGAAAGACTCAGTTGAGTCTAATTGGGAGATAGGCATCCATTTTTTTGTTTAGATCAAGAGCTAGAAAGAAAGCTTTGGAGACAGGAACCTGCACATCCAGGGGATGGAGGAGTGCTGAGACACGGGAAAAGTGTGATGAGTTTCCCTCTCCAGCATAATAGAAGAATCCCGACGCATGCAATTCTGGGCACTATCACGGAGAATTTGGGAAAGAAGGAGGAGATGAAAGCCAGAGACGAAGCTTGGCGCAGGAGACCTTTAGAAGATTCCAGAACAATTCCTAGAAGTCCTTAGTACAAAAGTCCTGTAACTTCTTTAGGGCAAGAGAAATGAAAGTGGGAGCGAGGAAAACTCTTTCAGGTGATTGGTCAAATGAAAGACAGGGGTCCAATGAAGAAAGAGGAGGGGAGTGGAAGCAGACAGTGGCTTTAGAGCAGCAGGAAAGAAGTGAAGGGAGTGTTAGGAACACTCTCAGGTTCTAGGACATACTTTGAGAGTTTCACAGAACCCAGAGATCCCTATTAGCCCTTTGTCACTCCCTAACTGTCAGTAGACTGATCTGAGACCCCATGAGTCTTTGCCGTTTCACCTACAATTTCTACCATGACCAGTCTGGGGTTCTTGGCTTCAACCAGGACCTCTACCCACTTTGGAATGGCATGGATTCTCCCACAAGGCCTATTTCTGTACCACTCTTCCCCCAATCAGCCTCTCTCTGGTCAGAGGTCCATGCCAAGAAATCTAGATCTCCAGCCCAGGTCCAAGACCCAGAAAAGCCTCTATCCCACATCAGCTGTCTGTCTCCTCCTAACTTTACTATTTAGGGCTCCCCTCCTGCTTCAGCCATTCATCTGGCTTCTGGCCTCAGCTGACCTGCTCTGAAGAGACTTGCAAGTGAGCCCTTCTCTAGAATAAATGACCAACCCTCTTTGGAGTGACTCTGGATGCCCAAAAGATCAGTAACTACCAGTACCCCTTCTTTGCCTACTGCTTTGTATTTCTAGCCCTGCTACCCATCCTGGGTGAAGTCTATGCAAGGGCTGCCTGATCCCAGAGCCTCAGCATCTCATTCCTGGCCTGTGGCTTGGCTCTGGCTCTTTTTGCTCTGTGACTCATGGCAATGACCGCTGGCTGGATCCCTTCATTGATTACTTGCAGCAGTTGGACTGGGCCTCAAGTTCCTGGATATCTTTCCCAATCCAGGCACCAGCGCAGATGTTGGTGTGCAGACTTCTGCCTCAGCTTTGGATGTTCTTCCCATTTTCCAGTCAGCCCATGTTGCAGTAACAGTGGAGAGGCCTAGAGAGGTCTGTGCTCTCTCCTCTATGTGGGGCTTAGAGAACAGCAAATTACCCAATTCTTTGGGTCACAGCACCAAGGTCTGACAAGAGATAAGGAGTCTAAGGAGTCATCATAGAGTTCTCCGACTGAGCTGAGATTGCCCCAGGAGCACTCAGATAGCCAGAAGTTATAGCCAGAGAGAGACGTCAAGAGAAGCCTGTCCATAAATCGTATTAGTGCATATGGACACTGGGGCTAAAGAAAACTAAGAACCTCCTGGTGCTGTATTTTCGGTGGCTCAAATACTCATATGAATAATCAGACTCTCCATACTACCTCCCAAATCCCAGGCTTATCTAAAAACCAATATCCCAGATCAGCAGTGTCCAATAGTGGCTACTATATTGAACACTACAGATGTAGAACATTACCCTTTTCCCCAAATGGAATTTCTGGAATAAGGATGAAGAATGTACAATGACTAGTGAACAGCTCACCACCCAATGGGACCAGACCGGAAGGGAATTGTTGGTGCCACATGGGGAAAGCAATGGGGATCCTTGTGTTTTGTTATTCCCAAGTTAGCTCTCTGCTCAATGAGGAGCTTTAGACAGGTAGTCCTCCCTTGCCTTGCTATATCCCTGCCTCACTGACAATTCCAATTTTCACCTATATGACAAAAACTATGAAATTCTATTGTCATTTAAGATGATTTAAACAAACGAATAAAGAGAGGTTTTTCCTATATGGGAAACCTCATTATCAAAGAAAGGTCAAGTCTCCCCAAATCAATCTACAGATTTAATATAATCCCAACTAGATTTTGAGGGGTCTAGATAGGATGACTCTAAAGCTTATCTGGAATATAAGCAATTGATAATAGCTGGAAATATTTTTTTAAAGTAAATAAAGGGACATGCTTTAACACATACTAGAATGTATTTTAAAGTCACAATAATTAAGACGACATGTGATAGGAGAGACAGATTAGTGTATAGAATAAGTCTAGAAGCGGATTCAAATATATGAATATTTAGTATATGATAAAGGAGTTATCTGAAATCAGTATAGAAATATGTTAAGATAAGCGGATAGGTATTTGGGGGAAAAATAACTTAGATCTTGTTTGTAGAGAAAAAAAAAACAAAAGAAAGCCACAATCTAATGCTAGTCTCTTTCACAGTGTCATCTGGAGGAAGCAGAAATCTGAATCTGAACAACAATGTACTCTTCTGTGTCTAGATGATTTCACTCAGCATGATGCTTTTGGGATTAGTCCATGCTGTTCCGTGCAGCAGTAATTCTCCTTTATTGCTGAGCAGTGCCCTATTGCATGAATATGCCACAGTTTATCTAGTTCGTATAGCCAGTTTGTGTATACAAGTCCATGCAGGTACTTATCATTGTCCTGTTGATGGATACCTTAATTGGTTCCAGTTTCAGGTTATTATTAATAAAGGTGTCGTGAACATTCTTGTATGACTCTTTTTATAAACGTGTATTCTTATGGCTCTTGGGTAAATATCTAGGAATGGAATGGTTGGGTCATAGGGTAAGTGGATGTTGAGTTGTATAAGAAACTGTCAGGCTTTTTCTCAAAGCAATTATATCATTTTACATTCTTACCAAGAATGGGTGACAGTTCCACTTTCTCCACATCCTCATCAACATCTGGTATTATCAGTCTTTTTTAAACTATTCTGTTGAGTGTGTGTTGGTATCTAACAGTTATTTTAATTTTCATTTCCAAGATGACTTAATGATGTAAGCAAGTTTTCATGTGCTTATTGACCATTTGCATATCTTCTTTTGTAAAGTGTTCATTCAATAATTTTTGCCCATTTTTAATTGGTTGTCTTTTTATTATTGACTTGTAAAAGTTTTTCACATATGCTGAATGCCAGTCCCTTGCCAAATATAAGGATTTTTGAATAATTTCCCCCAGCACATAGCTTACCTGTTCATTTTGTTAGCAGTATCTTTTGATGAGCAGAAGTTTTTTAAATTTTTATGAAGTCTAATTTATCGATTTTTCTCATTGCTTGTATTTTCTGTGTCCTGGCTGAGACACATTTGCCTACTTCCAAGTGACGAAAATATTCTTCCATAATTTCCCTTAAAAAGTTTATGTTTTTTTCATTATGTTTAAGTCCCTGATCCATGCCAAATTAATTGTTGTATACAGTGTGAGGCTAGATTCAAGGTTCATTTATCCATATGGATGGATAGTCATTCCAGTGCCATTTGTTGAAAAGATTTTTCCTTTCTCATTAGATTGCTTTGGCACCTTTGTCAAAAATAAAATGACTGTATAAATGTGGATATATTTCTGGGATCTTTATCCTGTAACATTGATATATTGGCCAATACTTATGCCAGTAACACACTATCTTGCTTAATATAGCTTTAGAGAAAGACTTGAAGTTAGATAAGGTTAGTCTTCCAATTTTGCTCATATTTTTCAATGTTGCTTTAGATTTTCTAGGTCCTTTGCATTTCCATATAAGTTTTAAAACAAATTTGTCAATTTCTATCAAAAGAAGTTGTGATTATGACATGATTGTGTTAAATATGTAAATCTATAAATCTATAAATAAATTTGTAACAATTGACATCTCACAAATAATGTCGCAGTATATTTCTCCACTCCTATGATAGGTTTTTAATTAGGTCTTTGTCAGAGCTGTGCTTTAGGAAGATTAATTTTATAGCAATATGAAGTGTAGATTGGACTAGAAGCATAGATACCACTTGAGATGCTATTGTAGGTGTTCATAGATAGAAAATATGTACTTGAATCAATGTAGTGGTAGAGTGTTAACTGGGAAGTGCATTCCGGAAATTATCAGGACTTGATGACTGCATGTGAAGAGACTTATATTACTTTGATATTTTTGTCCTAGATGACCAAGAGGATTCAGAAGAAAGTTGTGAGTTGGAGATATGTTGTGAGTCTTCTGCATATAGATAATAAATGAAGCCATGGGCATGAATGAGACCTCTTAGGGCCTCACATTCAAGTGCCTAAAGATAAAGGTGGGAAGTCACCACGATGTAGATGGCCATGCACTCTCCCACAGAGACTGTGTGGAATGAGAAGAGGACCTAGGGAAGAACTCTGGGGAATACCAACATCTACAAGGAGGAGCAATCAGGGACGGAGAAAGCAAAGCCAATCTAGATGAACACTGTGATGTCATTGACACCAGAAGAAGAGAAAGCCTCAGGAAGTCACCTGGTGACAAAGAATTCAAGGTTTACAAATACTGAAGAAACCACTGGATTTGGTCACTTCAATATTTGTGAAAGAACTATTATGTAGAGTGGCAGTGGTGGCGGTGGTGACTTTATTGTTGTGGCTTCAAGAAGGAGTAAGAACAACTCCTTTTTTTAAAGTTTGATGGTGAAGAGAAGAAAGTTGGGACAGTCATTGGTCAGGAATGACAATTCAAGGGATATTGATGACACAAGAGAAGAGGGATAAGCATTGGAATAAAGTCTTGCCAGGCACCAAATTTAAATTCATTCATTATGCGTTACCTTATTTGTTGACTATCTTCTCCCCAACTTAATCGGTGCCAGTGAGCGACTTACTCTGCACTTCATCGCAGGCATGGCTGTGGCCTGGCTGGGGTTGTGATGGATGGGGAGGCTGTACAAATCTGAGTGCTGGTTTGGGATTGACCTAATATCAGTATTTATTATGGACATAATTAATACAGCTTCTCAGAGTGATCCTTCCAATGAAATAAGTGTCTTCTCCAAATTCAGTCCTACTTCCACTTCAGGCAATAAAGAAGCAGTTTTTGAATCTATTACCGTCTTGTTTTCGAGTGATTCTGAGTTGGTTGTGTGGTAATTTGTTGCTCAGGCTATAGCCAAGGAGAAAGCTTTGCTTCTGGCTCCCTTTCAGGCAAATCTTTAATCCAACGGTGCTCTAGACAAACCCTTTCTCCACAATCTGCTCTGGCTCTGTCTTGTCTCTTCCCTTCCCTATGTTTCAGATCACCAAGCCAAGGACTTACCTGTATCAGCTAAGAACACAGGAGCCATGGCTTCCTGGCCCAGTTCCATTCCCATTAGTTTGGTGGCTAGTGGGCTAGGTCCTCAGAACTGACTTGGGCTGGGGCAGGGGTAGTGATAAGTTAACTACAGGAACTGACCTGTGAATCTATTCTGGGAGATACTGTGGGTCCAGCATTGGGCTTGCCTCCATGTCCTGGAGCTGCTATGGGGAAACCTGCATTGTTACACACCATCCTGCCTGCTCAGGAGCTTGTTCTGCCTGTCCCCTTAGAGTTAGGCATGGTACACACTACTTCAACTGTGGACATGTAAAGACTCAAGTGTGCCAGCCTATAGGCAATAGCTCTTCCTATTCTCATTGAGTGTTAGCTCTCAGACAGATTGGCAATCTGCACTGGCACCCACTCTGTGCCCAGCTCCTTACTGGGCACATATGAGATGCCCAGAGATGAAATAACAACAGTTCTACCCTCAAAGAGCATAAGCAATCACTTGAACACAAACTGGGCAGACATCTAAAGATCCAAGAAGAGCGTGAACACAGAGCTATACAGTTTACCAAGCACTCATGTCTCCTCACCTAATGCTCACAAAGTCTTGCAGAATAGATCTTATTCTTATTATCCCCAAATTACAGAGGAAGCAACCGAGGTTCAGAGAAGTGAATCACTTGACCAAGATCACATTTTGTATGTAGAAAATATAGGATTCAAATCTAGATGTGTTTTACTCTAAAACCTGTCTTCTTAAGAACTCTGGAAGGCTGCCTGAGCAAACATCAACCATGCCAGGGACCCCACCATCAGAGAGCAGGTGACAGTACCTTCTACAGGTTGAGAGCATCTGGCTGCGGTTTCTGGGAAGGGGAGGCACTGGCAGAGTGTAAAGATAGCCTGGCTCCCTATTAGTGTGGGCATGTGCTTGCCAGGGCTCAACATAGCTGCTCTATTCCTGAATCTTGTCCAGGCTAATCCTGTCCCGGATGATATAGTATTTCATTGAGTATACCCTTTGCCTCTGTAACAAGATTCCCTTCATCTCCAAGCAAAATGATGGATCGGCCTTCTGTTTGCTTAGTTGCTCAGCTTTGAAAAGCCATTTCAGTTGAGCCAACTTTTGAATCATTTACAGGAAAATAGTCCTGCTAAGACTTGCATTCCGGCCTGACTCAGGCGGGATGGTGGACAAATCTCCCTGGGCCTCAGTTTTCCCATTTGTAAGAGATAGATGTGTTGGGTTTCATTCCATCTATGCTCTATCAGAGGATAGATTTAATCATTCAGTCAACCAACAAAAATTATTGAGGACCTCCTACATGTCAAGCATACTGAAATACAAAGTATACAGCAGTGAATAAGACAGAAATGATCCTGGCCCTCAGGGCATTTACCATCTGTTGGGGGAGGTGTATATGTTGCAAGTTGCAAGTATATTCTTATATATATACTTGCCATGTCACAAGTATATTATCACATGTTGTGATCACAGCATGAAGGCTAAGAGACCAGGGTGTCTAACTCTGTCTGGGGGATTGGATAAGGTTGCCTTCCTCACCATTACTTTTACCTTGGGTAATTTCTACACATCATTCATTCATTCACTCCTCAAACATTTCCTGAGTGCCTGCTAGGTGTCAGGCACCGGAAATACAGTGAAGGTCAAGGGAGACAACGTCCCGCCCTGTGGATCTTACATTCCAGTAGAAGAGATGTGTAAAAAGTGAGTAAAAAAACACACATACAAAGATAATTCAGAGAGCAACAAGTGCCATAAGGAAGAAAGCTCAGAATAATGTGCTCATAGCCCTGTAGCTACTACAGGTTTGCCGGTTCAGAGAAGGCATCTCTGTGGAAATGACATTTGAGTAATTTACAGAAAAGGAGACAGTCACATAATAATCTGAGAGGTAAGCTTTTCAAGCAAATGGAAAAGAATGTGCCAAGGCCCTAAAGAGGGACTGAACTTGGTCTGTTTAAGGAAAAGGAGGAAAGAAAGCCCATGGGGCTGGCACATGGAGAATGAGGGGACACTGGCACCAGATGAAGTCGGTGGAAGGTGGGGCCAAGTAACTTGGAGCCTTGGGGATCAGGATAAGAAGGGTGCATTTTATCCTGTCCACAAATAGGGGGCCATGGGAAGTTTTTGAGCAGGCGAGTGAAATGATTTGCGTTTTAAAGTCACTTTAGAGCAGATGTGTGGTTTGAAAATATTTTCTCCCATTCTGTTTATTGCCTTTTCATTGTGTTATTTCTTTTGCTGTGCAGAAGCTTTTCAGTTTGATGTAGTCTCACTTGACTATTTTTGCTTTTGTTACCTGTGTTTTTGGCGTCATATCCAAGAAATCATTGTCAAGGCCAAAGTCAAAGAGCTTTTCTCCTATGTGTTCTTCTAGGAGTTTTAGTTTCATGTGTTTAATCCATTGAGTTGACTTTTGTGTACGGTGTAAGATAAGGGTCCAATTTCTTTCTTTCCCATGGGGATATCCAGTTTCCCCAATAGCATTTATTGAAGAGACTATCTTTTCACCATTGTGTATTCTTGGCACCCTTGTTGAAAATCTGTTGACCATATATGCATGGGTTTATTTCTGGGCTCTCTATCCTTTTCCATTGGTCTATATGTCTGTCTTTATGCCAGTACCATACTGGTTTGATTACTGAAGCTTTGTAATGTATTTTGAAATCAGGACATGTGATGTCTCCAGCTTTGTTCTTCTTGCTCAAGATTGCTTTGACTATTCAGGGTCTTTCGTGGTTCTATATGAATTTTAGCACTTTTTTCTATTGCTGTAAAAAATGTCATTTGGATTTTGATAAGGATTGCCTTGAATCTGTAGATTGCTCTGAGTAGTTTGGACATTTCAACAACATTAATTCTTCTAACTCATAAACACTGGATGTCTTTCTATTTATTTCAGTCTTTTATAATTTCTTTCACCTCTTTTGTTAAGTTTATTCCTAACTATTTTACTCATTTTGATGTTAATATAAATGATACTGTTTTCTTAATTTTCTTTTCAGATAGTTCACTGTTAGTGTATAGAGACATAACTGATTTTTGTACTTTGATTTTGTATTCTGCAACTTTACTGAACTTGTTTATTCACTAAAGAAGACATAAAAATGACCAAAAGGTATATGATAAGGTGCTCAATATCACTAATCAGCAGGGAAATGCACATCAAAGTCATAACGAGCTATCACCTCACACATGTTAGGATGGCTATTATCAAAAAAGCAAAAGATAACAAATATTGGTAAGGATGTAGATACAAGGGAAACTTTGTATACTGTTAGTGGAAATATAAATTGGTAAAACCACTATAGAAAGCATCATGGAGGTCCCTCAAAAAATTAAAATAGAGCTATCATGTGATCCAGCACTCCCACTTCTGGATATATATGCAAACAAACTGAAATGGGATCTCACAGGGATATCTTAATGCACATGTTAATTGCAGCATTGTTCACAATAGATAAGACATGGAAGCAACCTAAATGTCCACTGACAGATGAATGGATAAAGAAAAATATGGTACACATGTAACTCAGCCTTAAAAAAAGAAGGAAATTCTGCTATCTGCAACAAGATAAATGAACCTAGAGAACATTATGCTAAGTGAAATAAGCCAGACACAGGAGGACAAATACTATATGTGAGAGGGCAAAAACATGCAGCCTATAACACAGGGAGACCAGTTTTAGAGAGGGAGGCGACAGTGGCTTTAACAAGGATGCTCTATGACAGTTCACTTGAAGGCTGTGAACCCTCTCAGAGGCCTCCTGGCAGGCTTGTTGTTAGATCTCCGTGCATGTAGACAGTGAGTTGCTTACTGTGACAGTTTCTCCCCTCCCCCAAGAGCTAACGAGGTCTATCTGGAGGCAAGAAGATAAATGGAATGGGGAGCCAAGAGACAGAGGTTCCTCTTCCCCATCACTCCAACCTTGGCTCCCCTGAAGATCCCTAGGATTTCTGCCTATTTCTGCCATACCAATGCCATTTCAATGTCATTGTGATAGAAATGCACCAACTAGACAACTTTTTCCCAAGTTCCCTTCCAGGCAGAAAGACCTGAGGCACCCCTCGTCTTGTTCCTTGACCACAGTTTGAAAGAGCCTGGCCTGGCAGACTGGCAGCCAGTGCCCACATAGGCAGGACCTTTGTGTGAAAGGCACAGGCTTGGATGCTGCACTTCCCCTCTCTTATTGCTTACCACCCCTAGTCTGTGCTCTGTCTGACTCTCCCCACCAGGAAGACAGGAAAGAGGCCCAGGGAGGGGCTGGCTTGTGGCCAAGGCCACATTCAGGGTGGAAGCCAAGCCAGGACCTGAATCCAGCTTTCCAGACTCCTAACCCCATGCTTTTTTCCACTAGTGCTGCCAGACTTTTCCAAGAGAGAAATCAAGAGTCTGAGAATGGCTTTGGGGCAGGAAACCACAGCTACATTGCCAAGCCCACATTCCCAGCAGAAAAAAACACTTTCATTCTTCTGCCATCTCAGCAGTGTAAACCTCCCTGCCATGTCCATCTCTTCCTGCCTTCATGCTGAGATTTCACTTTACCTCACAGCATTTGATGAAAAGACAACCAGAGGTGGGCATGGAGAAGTAACTAGGCTGAATTAGGCAAACACCAGAGAGGGTGTAAGAGGGGCCTGGTGTGCAAGGGTGATGAGGGGAGGTGGGATTTGTGAGGGAGGCCAGAATGCATGCTGCTTATCCAGGACCTTTGGAAACCTAGTCACTGTGGATCAGGAGGGACCAGATCTGATTATGCATTGGAAGATTTAGCTCTGCTTCTGCAGGGTGTGCCAGACATACCAGCTCCTGGTCCCCAGGTTAGAAGCTGGATCTGTAAGGAGGTTAACTTATCCTATCCAGTACCTTCGGGCCTCTGAACTGACTGTGAAAGCCCCCATGGTGTCAGTCACCACTTTGACAGTGATCCTCTGCTTACCTTGTAGGGCCTTGGGCAAGTCCTTCTTATTCCTGGGCCCAAATTCTCCCATGGATAAAATGAAAAGTTGGCCTAAACTGCTGACTGAGAACCTTCCAACAACGCTGCCCCATGAACTTGTGAGTTGGGAGGGTGCTGGGCTGGGTGAATAGTCAAGGTATAGCAAAAGTAAGAGCTGGGAAGGAGCTAGCATGAGACAGGGAGCTGGCATGCTACATCCTGAGGCATAGAAATAGCCTCCACTGTGCCAAAGACCACGGCGAAGGGCTCTGTGCTCACGCAACACACCAAGTCAGTTGGGCCTGTAAGTTGGAGGCAGGGAGTACGGCACATGAAGTAAGACTGGCAGACAGAGACCCTAGATTTTCCCAGGTATGCAGTAGTCTCTGACTGAGAACTTACTCTGTGCTAAGCTTTGAGCTGGACTCTGGCTTGAGAGGCTAGAAAGGCTGAGAAGGACAGGGTAGGGGGAGAGAGGAAGAATGAGCCAGCTACCGTAAAAGATGGATTTTCAGAAAATAGCCAAGATGTTTAAAGAGGGTACTTGATAAATGTTGCTTTGTGATATATGATATCTCCCCTGCCTCTCCCTGAAGGCTTCAGTCAAATGCCACATTAACCATCAAGGAATTTGCTGCTGGATTTGTCCTGTCTGAGGTCTGAGCAATATGCTAAGACTGCCCTTCATAAGGGCATAGTGCCAGAGCAGGAGTGGCCCAAGGATGCCCTGGCATCCTTGAATTATACACAGAATAGTTTTACTAATGTGGCCTGTCCACAGGAGGAAGGTCTGATGGTTTCCGAGCTACTCACCTACTCTCATTGCCATATCCCCTGTCCAGGGGCCATCAGGCCACAGAAGCCCCGCTTCTCAGGAAGGGTGAGCAACCTCAAGGAGGAGTCAAAGAAGAAGCAAGTCTTCAAGGTCGATTTCACAGTGCAGTCAATTGAAATGCAAGCCCTGACACTCAGAGATCTGAGGAGCCACATATAGGATCTAAGTTAGGATTGCAAGCTCATCGGTACCATTGCCACCTGCTAGGGACTGAATTGTGCCCCCCCCCCCCCACCCCAGATTCACATGTTGCAGCGCTAACCCTCCTCAATGTGATGGTATTTGAAGATGAAGCCTTTGGAAGATAATTAGGTTTAATGAGGTCACGAGGGTAGGACCCTCATGATGGGATTAGTGCCCTTATAAGAAGAGACACGAGAGATTTTGCTCATTCTCTCCCTCTCCCTCTCTCTCTGTCTCTCTCTCTGTTTCTCTCTCTGTCTCTCTCTCTCTCTCTCTGCCATGTGAGGACAAAGTGAGAAGGCAGCATCTACAAGCCAGAAAGAAGGCTCTCATCAGAAACCAGCTATGCTGGCACCTTGATCTGGGACTTCTGGTCTCCAGAACTGAGAGGACATTAACGTTTGTTGTTTAAGCCACCCAGGCCACGGCATTTCGTTATGGCAGCCCGAGCTCAAGCGCCACCCGTGATAGGAAACCAGAGCTTTGCCCTTCACACACATGCTCATCAGCATCCCTGTGGGCTAAGCATGAAAGCAAATGTTAAACCCATTCTGCAGGTGAGAGAAACTGAGGTCCAGAAAGCAACTTCACTTGGCCAAGATCACAGAGGACTAGGTTTCAGAACTGTCATTCAAACTCAGTACTTTTGAGTACAAGTCCAATATCTTAGTCCCAGTTTTGCAAAGTGTGGCCCAAGGACCTCATGTTTCAGAGTCCTCTACAAAGCTTTTTTTTTTTTAGGAAGATTAGCCGTGAGCTAACTACTGCCAATCCTCCTCTTTTTGCTGAGGAAGACTAGCTCTGAGCTAACATCCGTGCCCATCTTCCTCTACTATATACGTGGGACGCCTACCACAGCATGGCGTGCCAAGCGGTGCCATTTCCGCACCTGGAATCCAAACCAGCGAACCCCAGGCCGCCAAGAAGCGGAACGTGCAAACTTAACCACTGTGCCACCGGGCCGGCCCCTGCAAAGCTTTTTGAGTAAACATAACAGGTGGGCCTCTCCCAGGCTTACTAAGTCACAGGATCTGAGGGTGAGCCCATGAATCTGTGGTTTAACCAGCTGCCCTGTGATTTTTAGGCTTCTTAACGTTGGAGAAGATGTATCAGTTTTCTCAGGCTGCCATTACAAAGTACCACAGGCTGGATGGCTTAATCAACATGCATTCCTTGTCTCCGGTTCCGGATGCTAGAAGCCTGAGATGAAGGTATCAGCAGCGTTGGTTCCTTCTCAGACCTGTCAGGGAAGGACCTCTTCCAGGCCTCTCTCCCTGGCTTGTAGATGGCCTTGTGTCTTCACATGGTCTTCCTTCTGTGCCTGTCTGTGTCCTATTCTCTTTTTATAAAGACACAAGTCATATTGGATTAGGGCCCACCCTAATGACTCTATTTTAATTTAATCACCTCTTTTAGGACACTATCTCCAAATACAGTCACATTCTGAGGTACTGGGTATAAGGACTTCAACATACGAATGTTATAGGGACATAATCCAGCCCATAACAGAAGCATTGGTTGAAAATATGATTCCTAAGTCCCATCTCTAGTGAAAGACAAGTCACTTCTCCTTCTCTCCCCCTTCCTCCCACCCACCCCCCCTGAAAACAACAGCATGTTGTTTTAGAGCATTGGCACAGAACCATGTGTTGTAGAGCACAGGAGTCCCTGCTTCCTGTTTCCATATCTCCTAGCCCAACTGAGGCCTTTGAGGACCCCCAGGAAGCTGGGGCCTTCCCTCCCTTCCATGACGGTGGGTGTGCACGTGAGTGAGGTGTGGCACGTGGCATAGTAGCTTGCAAAGAAGGCTCCTACCCTCAGATGTGCAAGTGGGCTCCATCTGCGTGTCTCCAAGGGCTGTAGTCAACCCAAAACCAAGTGGAAGGCATGCTTCCAGCAGCAGAAAAAACACACCCACCACTCTGGCTCAGTGCCAACACAGTAAATACTGTCGTTCATGCCCTGCAGCTGAAAAGTTCGTGTAACTCAAAGGAAATAATCAAGGCTCATCATCTCTCACCACATCAAGCACGCCAGCCCAAGATACCAGTGACCCAGGATGATGTCCAGCAGGGATGTGTAAGGGCAGTCCCTCTTCCACCATACTCCAGGTCCTTGGGCCACAGTTATCAGAGGGTGGTGCCCTATGGAGCACCCCAGCTTTGCCCATAAGCCCTGGCACAGAGGCTGCAAATCTTGACACAATGGGACCCAAGCTAACCTGGGCCCTTTTGGTGCTCCTCATCCGCCCACATCTGGCATGCCGGATGCACTGAAGCTCTTGCCCTCAGAGACCATTTTGCCTTCTCTGCGATGCCCAGGCACTTTTCAAGGACCACCTCCAATCCTCACTCACCCACAAAGCTTTGGACAGAATCCATTGTCATTTCCTCTGACCTCCTCAGCCTCTGGTGTAGAGATTCCTGGTTTTCCTCCTCCCTTTGATTGCCTAGCATGGAGTTCAATCACACTGGGAAACAGCCCCCAGGGCTGGGGTGATCTAACAGCACTTGAAATCAGACTGTGGCCGCTCTCCCTCCACCTCCACTTCCTGGTTACCCCGAGCTGCTGTCCTGGAAGTCCTACTTTCCAATGTTCCTGTTCCAGAAAGCATATGTGTACACCTCCCCCTACCCAGCCACAAGCATTCAAGTGGCCCAGGGACATGGGCAATGAAGGGCAATTTTGAGGATCTGCTATGCCCTGGCTTTCAGAAGCAGAATTTGGCCCTCTACACTGTTTGCCAGGCTGTTAGAAGGCCTCACTACTTGGGACAGGTAGGGAGGTGGCAGGGCTGTAAGGCCCTTCTTTTGTGACAGCAAGAAGAGAGAGGAAGGGAGGAAAGGCATATGAATGCAGTGGTGTGACAGTTACGTCCATACGAGCAGAGAGCTGGAGGTAGACTTGGCACACAGTGAGAGGAGACCAGACCAAGAGCTAAAGTAGGCCATGGCCCACTGAGCTTGTTTACTTGGGCTTCTTACATGGAAGCTGTTCACAGAACCCCTGCCCGGTCCACACATGAGCCCCCTTCACCCCTGATGATGCAGAAAGAAAGAAGGCTGCGGAGATGAGGTCTCACATCCAGAGTTGGCCTCTCCTGAATAGGGACTATACATGCCTGTAAGGGTCCACTCTGGCCACGCCAAGCTCGGCAGGCGGGAGCTGAGCCAATTTGAGCAGCCATGAAAGCAGCTGCAATGATGCTGTCCCATGAAGACAGCTATGCTTCACAGGTGGGTTTGATATCATCCCCCAGGCATCTGGGGTGGGATTGGAGAGCCCCCTCCATCCTGCCTTTGCCTTATTTGTGCACACATCTGTCTCCCCCACCTAACCAAGAGCCCCCCACCCCTGGCCAGCAATGGCATATGATTCCTGTTTCTATCATACTCACCCCACAGCCTTCACCCTAGAACCTGGCATTGAACAGATGATAGTTTAGTGTTTTCAAGGGAACCCAGTCAAGAAACCTAGGAAGATGCAGTGTAAAATCACCATTGCCGATGTGAGTCAGGAGATCAATAATTCTGGAACAGGCAGACTACCCCCTAGGACCCAGTTGGGGCTGCTGGAGCTGGAGCTGAGGCGATGTGATAGCTGTAGGCTTCTTAATCTAAGGGAGAGCTGGCTTGCTTCCTCCACCCATGAGGAAGGCATGTGCAGGGCCTGCTAAGGAAACACTGGGCTCTCCAAAAGGATCCTATGCCCACACTGGCTTTGTAAGGCATTTTCTTTCCTTTCTCCTCCTCCTCTTCCATCTTTGTATATGTACTGACTTTCTCCATTTTACTAGCAAAAATGCTCATTGTAGACTGTGGAAACATTCAAATAAGAGAAAGAAGTAGAAAATTTCATCCATATTCCATCCACCCAAAGATAGGCACAGTTAATATTTTGGAGTGTTTTCTTTCAATATTTCCTCTAATCTTTATGAGCAGTGAGAGTTTATGTGTGTTTGCTTTATTTCTACTGCTTAGTGACAACTGCCAGCCAGGTGAGGAGGAGGTAGTAGAATTAAGCAATGTAAATGTCAGGAGAGTGGCATTTGAGTCCCCACTGTGCTCCTGATGTGCTCTAACCCTCCCTGGGCTTCAGTTTTCTCATCTGTATAATGGGGTGTGGGATTAGATGAGTTTAGAGATTTCTTCCAATTTAAAGATTCTTTGAATCCATTAAGGAGTAAGGAAGGTTTCCGGGAGAGGCTGTTACTTGAGCTGAGATTTGAAAATGAAAGCTCTGTTAATAGATGTGGAAGAGGGTACTCCAAGTGGAAGAAAAGGCAGTTGTGAAGACAAAAAGGTTGGAAGACACAAGCTGCCCTTAGGAGACAGCCCTGCAGGGTTGAATGTGTGGGAAGTGACAATGTAAGATGCAACCTTGGCCTGGCACCAGCCACCTGGAATTCCTTCAGTAAAAGGCCCTCTGGGTCCAAGATGGATCCCAAGCACAGTATGTCTGTGAATCTGTGGAGTAGATAATGGCTGTTGGGAGATGAGCAGAGGACAACCTGCTGTTGCCCATCCAGGTGTGAGATCTCAGGGCAGTCTGGCCTTCCTAGCCAAGCTGAGATGGAGGCCTATGGAATCAAGGAGGGCTGGAGACAGGAGCCTAAGGACTCCATCAATTAATTGCAAGCATAGCACAAGTCTGAAGGTAAAGAACTCAAAGAAGCTGGAATGAAAAAGAAGCTCCAAAGAGAAAACAACTAAAAAAAAAGGTAAAAACTTAAAAGGAGTGAAATGATGACCTAGACACAGAGTTTAGATTATCTCGCCATCTCCACCAGCCTTATTCTCCTGAGTCCCACACTAATGTGGACAAGCTGGCAGATAGAACTTTCGACGAAAATAATCCATAACCAATCTATAAATGAAAATTTGGGTGAGTTTATTCAGAGCTGAAATCTGAGGACCATGGCCCAGGGCCTTTCTTCCCAAAGGAAGAAAGGGCACCAAAGAAGTGAGGTATACAGAGTGGTTATATACCCACATACAGGATGTTTCACATAGGATTGAAATGTCCCTCCCACAATAGTCACAAGATTGCCCTGTCGGCACAGCACTTGATGGACACAGCAGGTAGTTGGGTCTGCTATCTTGGTGGGCATGGCAGGAGGCAAGTCTATTGTCTCGAGCTGGGTGGTCACAGGTGAGCACAGCAGTCAGTTCCTAGCCTAAGGAAAGACGCTTAATCCTTAAGGGAATGCCAACGTTGGGAGGGGGAGGGAAGTTGCAACTTTATCTCAAGGGCCTTTGTTCTTGCCATACGGAATATTTAAAGCAGATACACAGGGCATGCTCAACGGCCTTGGTCAGGCCCTTTTGGAAAGACAAGGTCAGGCCGAATTAGGTTTACACAAAATGGCTTCCTCATATACTCCAATATATCCTATTGCTTGCCATTTTTATTTGTCAGAAGTGAAGATGTTGAGAGAAACAGTCAAACTTCCTAGGAAAGAAGACGGTTGGGGATAAAGGTCTGGGCATTCATTCACCTATTTATTTAACAAACATCTCTAAGGGCCTGAACAATTGGGGCCCTTTTCAGCTACGAGGTATTTGCCATAGCTCCTTGCTCCCTTGCCTTTCTTCTCGTCTAATGGCAGTACAGAAGGAAAAAGAAGAAATATTGGAACTCATTATAAATGTCCTGTGGTAGTCTCTTCTAAAGGCAGTCACCCCTCTCAGCTAACTTCCAAAACTTTAAATATGTGTCCTATGTAAGAAGAATTCTGGTCTTCCAGAAGCAGCTGTCAGTCTATTTCCCACACATCTGCTGTGAAAGGCAGAACCTGACTGGCCCCATTGCCCACTCCCTGCCCAGTTTGTTTTGCCTCAACTCCTCCCAAGAAAAACCAGTTCCATCCTCCGAACCTTTCTTGGTGGCAGTTCTCTCTTCCTTCTTCAACAGGAGATTGGAGTCTTTTAGGAAGATGCTACAAACCCTGGCATGTGCTGATGGGACCAGGGAGCCCAGTGACAAATTAGAGATTCCCTATGGCAGGAGCAAAGGCCCTTGAGATAAAGGTGCAACTTCCCTCCGCCTCCCAACATTGGCATCTCCTTAAGGATTAAGTATCTTTCCTTAGGCTAGAAACTGATTGCTGTGCTCACCTGTGACCACCCAGCTCCAGACAATAGACTTGTCTCCTGCTATGCCCTCCAAGATAGCAGACCACTGCCTGCTGTGTCCTTCAAGTGCTGTGCCGACAGGGCAATCTTGTGACTATTGTGGGAGGGACATTTCAATCATATGTGAAACGTCCTGTATGGGGGTATATAACCTTTGGGAAGAAAGGCCCCGGGCCATGGTCTTCAGATTTCAGCTCAGAATAAACTCACCCAAATTTTCATTTATAGATTGGTTACGGATTATTTTCGTCGACACCAGAGAAGGCCCAGGTACTGGTGGTGCTGGCAATAGCAGAGGTAAGAATGGAGGTCTGGGTGTGGCCCTGCTTACTACTTTTAGTAGAGGGACCCATGCTTGTCCCAGAAGGTCCTCAAACCTGTCTCTACCCTCATGCCCTGCCCAGCCCCTTTGCCTGTTTTCTTGCTGCCTGCCTCCTTTTTAAATGCACTCGATGCACTGCAGGACCACAGAGCATCATGAACTTTTTGTGGTAATCATAAAGCCGTCTTCATCACCACCACCCTTCATTATACTATTTGGCCATGATAAAGCCAGCCCTGTCAACATGGACTGTGGGTCTCCCCTTGCCTCTATCTACAGTTATTATTGAGCTTGACGTTCTGGCTGCAGACTAAATATCTATCATGCTGATAAATGACCTCTGCAGCAGAGACAGAAATGCCAAGTCACCTTAGAGCAGCCAGTGCCAGTTGACCCAGCCAGAGCAACCCAATCCAGGGAGCCCAGTCCCTGGAGCAATCAATTTTGCATCTGTGGCATTGTACCCAAGCTCACCTGTCTTCTCATCAGTCCCATAGATCAGCTCACATGGAAGGAGGCCAGGAAAGCTGGTTGATGCCCTGGCTAGCAGTGGCTCTAGGAGATCAAACACCTGCCACTCCTCTCGTGTTTGCCCAGGCAAAATTGGAGCCCCCAACCCGAAGAGACACAAGCCAGGGCTTGCAAGGTGGTGGGCTGTGGATGCAAAGCATAGGGTAAGGGGCTGTAGCTGTCCCCACCCCAGACCACCGGAAGGAAGCAGTGAGGAGCACTGTGGGGAAGGGGACTAACAAGCAGCTTCCACATTTGTGCATTCCTACAGCGTCCCTGGTAACCAAATCCACCCCCGCACCACCGTAGATGAATTTGCCAGTTAAATTCTGAGGAGTGCAGAAGCTCAAGCTTTGGCTTGACAGCTCCATCCCCAGGGGCCTATCGTGACCCTACCGTTTCATGAGGGGCTCTAGGCTTTCTCTAAAATTTTGCTGCTCTGAAAAAGAAAGGACAGATTTAGAGTTACAAAGCCCCTGGGCCCTCATCCTTTTCCATGCTAATTGGCAAGTTCATCTCCAAGGCGTTTGCATCACTGCAATCTGTCCATTCTCACCTCTGGTGAGTCATACCTCCTTGAGGGAGGGTTCCCTGGTGTCTCTGCTCCCTGTGGCGCCACCAAATGCCACTGCGGTTCTGGCAACAGGCAAGAGGGGGATGCTGCAACCACCACAGTGCAAATGATGCTAAGGCCATGGCTCAGTCCCAGGGACAGTGTTGAGCATAGCTTCTGTGGAGCTCCACACCTCTATCCCTGGCTAGGCCAACTCTTCTGTAGATACGTGGCCTCCATCTCCAGCACAAGGGACTAATATCAGAGGGACAGCCTTGTTAACAGGGTGTGAGTCTTCTTTGGTTCTCAGGAAAGTGCTGTTGAATGAATGAATGATGAACAAATAAATGAATGACCAGGAGTGTAAAAGAAAGACTTCTCAGGCTCTGAGGGTTATGGCTTACTCATCGGGCCTCCCACAGTGGCCAATGCAGCCACTTCAGGATGCCTGACACCTATTCCTGCAGTCACCAGGAAACACATCCTCAGACTCACAGTTAGAATGTTCTCATGAAACAGCCCAATCTGTTATCTGGATAAGGGATCACAGAAGGCGCTTGTTTTTTTTATGTTGACAAAACATGGTTGACTACTTCCTCTAACTTGCAGCCTGACGGCTCATCATAGGATTTCCTTCTGGAGCCCACAAGCAGGCAAGCCTACTCTCTCCTCCCCAGGACAGACTTAGAGACTCAAGAAGGTGACCACGCTCCCCCAGGAATCTGCTCCTCTCCATGCTGAACAGTTCTATTACTTGTTTCTCCTCTTCACCCATAGCAGTCTTCTTTTACACACACCAGGTTGCCCCCAACCCTATTCAAGTGTGGATCCCAGAACTAAGCTCAAGACTTCACGGGACCGGCCCGGTGGCACAGTGGTTAAGTTCGCACATTCCGCTTCTCGGCGGCCTGGGATTCGCCAGTTCGGATCCCGGGTGCGGACATGGCACAACTTGGCATGCCATGCTGTGGTAGGCGTCCCACATATAAAGTAGAGGAAGATGGGCACAGATGTTAGCTCAGGGCCAGGCTTCCTCAGCAAAAAGGGGAGGACTGGCAGTAGTTAGCTCAGGGTTAATCTTCCTCAAAAAAA